>NW_028318272.1:5425000-5550532 GCF_062004578.1 Staurois parvus
GGGATATATCTGCTGTGCTGTATGAGGGATGCGATGGGGGGGTGAACAAACAGAAGGGAGGGCAGTGAAAGTCCTCCAGAGGTAAGTGTTGGAATGGGGAGGGGTAGGTGTGGAGGTGAGTGGTGGAATGGTGGGGTGCAGGGGTGAGTGGCAGAATGGGGAGTATAGAGATGAGCAGAGGAATGGGAGGTACAGAGGTGAGTGATGCAAAGGGGTTACAGAGGTGAGTGGTGGAATGAAGGGTAAGACCGGCCACCCACCCTGGCGGGTACTGTGTCACTTACTGGAGGACTGGACAAGGACTCTGGAGGAGAACTTGGAGAAGAGGACAGAGGTGGTGATGAGAGGACCCACCCGGAGGCCCTGCAAGTCAGCAATGGAGGATGTCAGTGAGCCTCCAGTGGCTACACAAAGTTTGTGGGGTGGGGGTGGGGGTGGGGAGCGATCACTGATGTAAGGAGGAATGTATAAACTAAGGTAAAGCCTGGTACACAAGACCCGAATATCCACTGCTATCGGCCGGTTCAACAGAAACCGGCCAACATCCGGCCTGAGTGTACAACAGCCTGACCGACAGAAGCTGGTCAAATGTCCAGCCTCTGTGGAATGTCATGCCAGAAAAACATCTGCCAATCTGCATCTGGAGTGTGTCAGAACATAATAGGTCAGCAGAGAGATCCTTGTACTAAAATCAAATTGTTAGTACAGCGTCCTCCTCCCGAGCACCTCAAAAACACATAGTGTGAACAGGCATTAGGGGAGACACTGATATAAAGGTTCCCCCTTCTAACTGCTAACAGTAGCTCTCCCTTACCTTAGCGTATTCACTGTGTGGAAGGTGGTCTATTCCCAGCATTCCCTCTTGCAGCAAAGTCTGCAGGATTCCTCTTTACAGTGCATGGGGGAACTCTGCGGACCCTGATATAAAGGGAGCTCTGTGGATCTTGATATAAGGGAGAACTTTGTGGACTGTGATGTAGAGAGGAACTCTGTGAACTCTTATGTAAAGATTGGGGGGTCTTTGGTGACCAGAGATCCCCCTTACATTAGAGTTTCCCTTTACACCACAGCCTGCAGCATTCCCCCTTACAGTCACCAAAGATCTATTATCTCCTGCGCTCAAAAACTCAGATCAAACGGGCGTTAGTAACAAGCAGCGTGTTCATCCGCTGGTGATCAGAGGTTATGCAGCTCTATCATGAAGCCATGAAGCTGGGGAAGCTTGATAAAACTGTAGAAGAAGATGAAAGAAAGAGCGCACAAACCTTGCGCATTACCTCAATAAATAGTGACTAATTTTATCATTAAGGAAATATACTCACAAAGTGATGGTAAAAAAAATGTTTATTCTATATTATAAGATTTTTTGCTAACAATATTTTATATGATTTTTTTTTTTTTTTTTACTCTTAGGTATATATATATATTTACAATTAATTATTTAATTTTGTATACCATAGATACATTTTATGGTTCACAGTTTATATGACTTTTTTATTGCTAATCGATCTTTAACCAGCGATTCTTATGCCAGTTTTACAATTAAGCTCTCAATTTTTTCCATCATTTCCATCCATTTTTTCCATGTGTATGTGTATATGTATATATGTATGTATATATGTGTGTATGTGTGTGTGTGTGTGTGTGTGTATATATATATATATATATATATTTTTTTTTTTTTGTGTACATGTTTTCTATATATACCTTTTCTGTATGTGGTTTTTGACATTATTATTATTATTACTATATGTATTGCCATTTTTATGAGTATTTTCATGTGTATTGCTATGCTCATCTACAGTATCACCACCTGTTATACCATCATGACTCATGTAAATATTTTGAGGGGAATTTGTATTTGTATTTGTTTGTTTTTTTGATCAGCTCTGATGAAGAAGGGAGCACCCTTCGAAACGCGTTAGCCTTCATCCCCCCCCCCCTTTGGATTTACCTGTAACCCTGTGTGGTTTATGGTTACTTATGCCTGTGATACCATCACTTTGTGAGTATATTTCCTTAATAATAAAATTAGTCACTATTTATTTAGGTAATGCGCAAGGTTTGTGCGCTCTTTCTTTCATCTTCTTCTACTGCATTCCCCCTTACATCAGAGTCCTCAGAGTTCTCCTTTACATCATGGTCCGCATAGTTTCGTTTTACATCAGGGTTCGCAGAGTTCTCCCTTGCACTGTAAAGGGGAACCCTACATGTTCTGATGTAAAGGGGAATGCTGTGCTGGGTCATATTAACCTGACCTTTGTGTAAATGGAGAAATATGTTTTTTGCCATTTTTATACCTTAAACACATTGCTAATAGCACTGGCTACATGTTTTGCACTGAACCCTGTCATTTTATGGACTTTTTTGAAGTGCCAGTAAAAAAATGTGGTTCTGTCAGTAAATTTCATGATTTTTGTCATTAAAAAACTGGCGCTGTCAGTAAATTTTTGGCATCCTGTCAGTAAATTTCACTTCGGAAGACTGGCAACACTGCTGCCTTTACAAGCAATGATGAGCTGCAGGTAAAATACAAAGAACTGAAGAACATCTATTTTACAATCTCTTCTCTGTAAACATTGTAATCTCCAGCAGTCTGACGAGTATTCTATACAGTAAGGAGTGGAAAGCGTAGTGGTAGTGTAAGTTAATACATGTAGGAAGTGTGTACATAGGAGGGGCCTGAGTCTCCACTACTAGATCTTACACAGAAGACATGTTAATAACTTCTGCCTGCTGCTCCTTTACCACGTTCTGCTAGATCATTCTCACTATTTGCTGCTTACTGTATCTGCTGCCATATGCTTGATGGTATTGAGGGTGAATATTCACATTACTGGTAAGTAAGAAGAATTCTACGTTTAGTGTATTGTGTTTAGATTAGACTGCTTTATATGTGTATTGTTACTGTAAAGAGAGACAGACGTCACCAGTTGCAACATTTTTAAATATCTTCTGATGAAGGACCCTTTTCCTGGCATACATGATTTCCTTTCCTGTTGTTCAAAACGTTTTACCTATTTCTTCAGAATTATGGCTACGTTCACGTGAACAGCCAGGGGCACATAGTTTGCTGCATTCAACTATGCACCTGGTGCCCAACCTGCTTCCCCTTTGCACTTTTTGTCCCGCCCTCAAGGCCCCTGTAGACACTAGTTTGTTTTTCCCTATTGTCCTTTTATAGCAATGATCCTAAGTGCCGATTCACATGTATATGGATTGGATGTGGTTTGAACCGCATCCAATCCGCATGACATGTGAAATAACATTACTTCCTATGGTGCCTGTTCACATATGTCCAGTGCACTGGCAGTGCGGATTCAATGCGGATTGAAAAAGAGTGTTGTACGAGTTCTGAATGGTTCAGGTGTGGATTACAGGCTATTGACTTGTATGGGAACTGTTTCTACACCACACGTGTGAACAGGATAAAATCTTGACCTAATCCTGTCCTGAACCTAAAGTAAACCTGACCTGAACCACTGAACAACTGTGTCAATTAGCTGTAAAACCTGAGCTTCAATCCACACCACATGTGTGTGAATCAGTTCTAACAGTCTCATGTAATATGTGTCCTGAAGGATGTTCACGGGTTCTGACAATCTCCTGCATGTCTACAGTCTCTGACCATCTCTGATATCATGTCCACAGTCTTTGACCATCTCTCAAATTATGACAGCAGTCTCTGACCATCTGTCCTATCATGCCTGCAGTCTGTGACCATCTCTCATATCATGTCCGCTGTCTCTTACCATCTCTCCTATCATGTCTACAGTCTGTGACCATCTCTCAGATCATGCTCACAGTCTCTGACTATTTCTCACATCATGTCCTCTGTCTCTGACCATCTTTCATATCATGTCCACTGTCTCAGACCATCTCTCATATCATGTCCACAGTCTATGACCGTCTCTCAAATTATGACAACAGTCTGTGAGCATCTCTCCTATCATGTCTGTAGTCTGTGACCATCTCTCCTATTATGTCCACAATCTTTAACCATCTCTCAGATCATGCCCACAGTCTCTGACCATCTCTCATATCATGTCCGCTGTCTCAGACCATCTCTCATATCATGTCCACAGTCTATGACCGTCTCTCAAATTATGACAACAGTCTGTGACCATCTCTCCTATCATGTCTGCAGTCTGTGACCATCTCTCCTATTATGTTCACAATCTTTAACCATCTCTCAGATCATGCCCACAGTCTCTGACCATCTCTCATATCATGTCCTCTGTCTCTGACCATCTCTGATATCATGTCTGCTGTCACTGACCATCTCTCATATCATGTTCGCAGTTGGCGACTGTCTCTCTTATCATGTCTGAAGTTTATGATCATCTCTCATATCATATCTGCAGTCTGTGACCATCTTTTGTATCATGTCAGCAGCCTCTGATCACCTCCTGTGTTATGTCCACAGTCTTTGGCCATTTCCCATATCATGCCCATATTCTTATGGACTAGACTATATCCTGCTGTGTGTCTGCCCCTGAACTTTCACTGAAAAGTCTCTGACACTCCACATTCACTGAATTTTATATGCAGCCATTTGGTTATGTGGAGGGCCGCAATTGAGACCCCTCTTATCAGGAAAGATGACCACCACTGAACATCACTCTGTACTATGGCTGCATACAAAGAGGCTGATCAGCTACAATCAGTTTGTGTGCGGCCAGAACGTCACAGAAGCACCATCCTTAGATACACACTGCCTGTCTCCAGGGTCAGTTGGAGAATCTGTTCACATTTAACAATTAAGATGAGTGGTTACATGTGGATAACTGAGCATTGGTTTGTACAGAGCCCAATCTGCTTACGCACAGTGTGTACAGGTAGCATTTATAACCGTTGACACAAATCTAATGATTTTCACCTGTGGCCGTTCTCTGGCTGACCCTGCACCCCCAACATTGGTAACCTGTCTTAGGTCCTATTGACAATTACACTGTCATACCTGCACTTATATGCATCTAAAGGACCCTTCTAAATGTATATATGTTGTAAATGTAATGCTTTTTGAATGGTGCCATTCACCGGAGAGTTTACTTGTGTTTAGGTGCAGTCAGTTTAACTGGATTGAGAGAAAGTAGAATTCTGTGCACCTAGAATCTAATTAGACACTCTAAACATGGCCAAACACATGTAGATGTGTCCACACATGGCTAAACCTGATTTAAAGCTGCAACATTTAAATGCAGGAAAAAGTGATTTGGGATACAATAACTTCTTCCAACTGCATGTACACATATATGTGGCCTTGCTGAAATGGGTCTTCTTCAAGGGGGCCGCATGTATGCACATGTGTGTTTGTGCTGGGAGTGTGATGCACAGTGCACTCCCAACATAGAGACCGGGTCTCGTACTAATGATCAGGACGCTGAAAGCACAGTTCCTGATCACCTGATCGCTACGATAGCCTCTGGTTGGCTATCACAACGATCAACCACTGTAAAGCACGCCACTGTGTGTGCTTCCGCTCTGAATGGAGAGAAAGACACTTTGGAGTTGATTTACTAAAGGCAACTAGACTGTGCACTTTGAAAAGTGTGATTGCACTCTGCAAGAGCAGTTGCTCCAGAGCCTAGTAAATGATCAGAAGCTCTGCTGACTTCCATCATCCAATCAAGTGCAAGAAAAAAATGCTGTTTTTTATTTTCCTTGCACGTGATTGGGTATTCTTTGCAAAGTAAAGCTTTACCTCATTTACTACGCTCTGGAGTAACTGCACTTTGCAAAGTCAGGTTGCATTTAGTAAATCAAGCCCATTGCATCTCTCTTCTTGCCAGAGGAGAAAATGTAAATAAACAAATACAAAGGGAAAAAAAATGAGATTCAAGTGTTTCTAAAGGCTCAAGGTGTTTTAACTTTATGTATTCTATTGCAGAAGGTAAAAAAAACTTCTGTGTGCGGCGCCCCCCCCCCAATCCTTACCTGAGCCCCCTCCTATCCAGCAATGTTCTCAACAGCCTCTGCTGTCTGGGGACTCCTCATTGACTGAGACAGCAGCAGGAGCCCAGTGGTTCCCGCTGCTGTCATTCACAGTCAGTAAGCCAATGAGGAGAGAGTAGGGGGCTGGGCCGAGACGCTGCTCTGTGTGTCTTATGGATGCTTAGAGCAGCAGCCCGGGGACAAGCACGCAGGGTGATCTTCTTTCCCTGGGGACACTGCTCAAGGGGGAGGAGCCAGGAGCACCGGCGGGGGGCCCAAAAAGAAGAGGATCGGAGCTGCTCTGTGCAAAATCACGGCACAGAGCAGGTAAGTATAGGCATGTTTGTTATTTAAAAAAACAAAGCTTTATTGTCACTTTAAGGTTTGATTTAGGTCAGTGTCAGGATTAGAGTTAGGGTAAATGTCAGAGTCAAAGGCCAGGGGCAAGGCACATTTGCATCAGATGCAAAATAATTTTCATAGAGAACAAAAGAAAGCAAGTAAGAGATGTTCATTGTTGGGGTTTGCATACACTTTGAACTAAAGGCAACACTTTTTTATTTTGAAAAAAAAAGTAAGAGAGGGTTACAACCCATGGCAGGTGTTTGTTGCCATCTTTGTCCTATTGGGGAGATTTCCCTTCACTTCATGTCCCACAGCTAAAACAGGAAGTGAGAGGAAATCCTTTCAAAATGAGGGAATTCGAGATGGCAACCAAGGTCACCAGAACTGCTTTCCCCATTGAAAGATATCCTATATCTATTTATGTTCTGGTGACAACCTAAAATATGAGATTTATGTCTACTTTCAGTGATAACAGAGGTTAAGGGGTTAGCAGCACAGTGGCTAAGTGGTTAGCACTTCCACCTGGCAGCACTAGGATCATCGGGTTGAATCCCAACCAAGGCACTACCTGCCTTGAGTTTGCATATTGTTCCTGTATCACACTCCAAAGACATGCTGGGAGGTTAATTGGCTCCTGTCTAAATTATCCCTAGTATGTGTATGTATGAATGTGAGTTAGGGACTCTAGATTGTAAGCTGCTTCAGGGCAGGGACTGATATCATATTTGCCAACATTTCAAAACAGTTTTTAGGGACACCTTTTTTTCTGTGTCCAGAAAGCCACTATAGGTGGAGCATTACTTAAGTTTGTTCATTCATTTATCATAAGTGTGGTTCTACAAGAAGTAGGCAGGGAAGTAGGTTTGGTTTAAATGATGCTACATATTGGGTGTGGCTTAAAGGGGGTGTGGTTGAATAGAGTTTGAGATGACTTAAATAGGGAATGTACAGTGCAGAATAAGGGGGCAAAGATGCCATGTGTGAACCTTCCCCATGCCAAAAAAGTTGCATAGTGCATAGAGTGGCTGGGTTGGCATAGTGGACCAAGATGACAACCCTAAGATTTCACCACCATTAAAAAAGTTAATAGGATAAGGAGGGGTGTTTCTCTTGTGCAATGTAGCCATGAGAATGGTACAAAGAGTCAATCTTCAACATTTCTATCTGGGAAACAACGTAGCTTATAACTCACAAGTGCAGATGCAATTCTACAATTCGACTTTATGCCATTATATATCTACTTTCAGATCTATGGTGTTAAGAAACTGCATCTATGTTCATCTCTTACATACGATCCTATAAATACATGTACCAGTATACAGGGGTCATTAGTATGCAGAGCAGTGTACAGAGGTCAGTAGGGTGTAAAGCAGTGTACAGGGGTCAGTAGTATGTAAAGCAGTGTACTGGGGTCAGTGGTATGTAGGGCAGTGTACAGGAGTCAGAAGGATGGAGAGCAGTGTACAGGGGTCAGTAGTATGTAGGGCAGTGTACAGGAGTCAGCAGGATGTAGAGCAGCGTACAGGAGTCAGAAGGATGTAGAGCAGTGTACACGGGTCGGTAGGATGTGCAGCAGTGTACAGAGGTCAGTAGAATGTAGAGCAGTGTACAGGGGTCAGTAGTATGTAAGCAGTGTACAGGGGTCAGTAGTATGTAGGGCAGTGTGCAGGAGTCAGTAGGATGTAGAGCAGTGTACAGGAGTCAGTAGGATGTAGAGCAGTGTACAGGGGTCAGTAGGATGTAGAGCAGTGTACAGGGGTCAGTAGGATGTAGGGCAGTATATAGAGGTGAGTAGGATGTAGAGCAGTGTACAGAGGTGAGTAGGATGTAGAGCAGTTTACAGAGATCAGTAGTATGTACGGTGGTGTCCAGGGTTAAGTGGTATGTAGAGTGGTGTCCAGAGGTCCGTAGTACGTAGGTTTCAGCAGGGTAGAGGATTTTAATTAGCAGGGGATCAGCTCACAGATCCCCTTCTGATCGGAGCAGAGTAGGTGGATGACAGATCCTTGTCCCCTCAGTTTCTGCAGAGCGGACACAGTCAGACCATGGTGTGCACTATGGGTGGCTGGGTGCAAACTGTCCCTTTACACCTTATTGCCCTCTGATCTGCCTAAATGGAAGAGGAGGCATCACTTCTGTTTTTTTTTTTCCATAGACCTGATCGGACTGGAGGTAGGCGGTGTAAGTCTGATTACATCTCCCTGTCCATAGGGATGAATGGAGGGTCTGATCAAATCTGCCTCAAAATCTGACAGACAGATCTGATTGGGCATGCCATGTGAAAGGGGCTCAGGTCCTGTTCACATTAGGGGGTTTTGTATCTTGGGCAGAATTGCAGCAATTCTTCCCGAGAAACAAAACACCCAGATGTAAATGGGGCCTGAGGCTGCTTTCACACTGCAGGTCTGAAAACGCTCTGCAAAATTCATTTTTAAATGGCACTTATATGTGGCGCAGTTCTGCTGTGATTGTCATGCGATAAATTGTGGCAAACCGTATTGCGTAAAGCAAATCGCCCAAAAGAAACTCCTGCTCCTTTTTAGGCAACAAGCTTCATGTGATGTGGTTTGCCGCCATTGTAGCGTGATTTATCGCCCCTTCAATCGTGGTATAACTGCACTGCATTCAGGTGCCATTGAAAATAATAGCACTTGAATACATATGGTGCAATTTATCATTTTTGCAGAGCGTTTTGGGATCACGAACAGAATTGTGCTAATTCTGCCCCAGATACAAAACACTCAGATGTGAATTGGGCCTTAAAGATGGCGTCAGCAAGCAGTGACTGTGGGAAATTGGTTTTAAACTACATGGTCCAATTTCTCACAGCTAGGACAGTGCTACATGAAAAAGGAGATACCATCTTTGTCAGCTACCAGAACTGCACTTTTTTACTTAAAAATTAAAAATGTACTAAAAAGTTAGATAGAAGTAAAAAAATGCTGTTAGCTGACAAAGATGGTATCTCCTTTTTCATATAGCAATGTCCTGACTGTGAGAAATTGGACAGTGTTCTTTGTAAACCAATTTCTCACAGTCACTGCTTGTGCTACATGAAATAAAAGAGAGATGCCCATTGCAGACTTTTCTCACTTCTGCAATAGGACCTGTAAATCCCTAGCACCGGCACAGAGCTTACCTCCATTGCCGACACTTCACCAGTAGAATGAAAGGGGGCCTGGCTCGATTATATCTGAGCTGGGCTGAACCCCTTTCCATCCACTCACACCGCAAAGCCTCTCTACCTCGGGGATGCTGGAGTCCTCAATGACAGCGCTGAACTGCTTGGGGAGGAGGTTGGGGAGGAATGGGTCTCCAACATGTGTCCCTGTGTAATGCATGTGAATAAAGTCCACAGAGCTGAGCTATAGCGCCGGCCACCAGCCCGCAGGCAATCCATTATAACAGAACCCACTGGCTGTTGTCTGACTGGCCAGGACTGGTTAGATTTCCAGGATGAAGCCCAGGACAAAGATGTTTCAGGACATGCCTTTCATATCCGTGACTGTCTTGGGCAATTCGTGACAGTTGGCAACTATGTGATATGAATTTTCAATATATATGTAAAGCGCTGCGTAAACTGGTGGCGCTATATACTGTAAGTACCTGTAATAAATAAATAACAGTAAACAGGATATCAGAAAGGGGGAATCTTCCTAATGGGGGCACAGGCAGCAATAAAATCTTAACAGGTGTTTTAATCCCTCTCCACTGTATCCAAAATTAAAAAAGAAAGTTTTGCTTTTAGTTATACTTTAAGGTACTGTATACACTTTAGCAATAGCTCCATATGTGCTCCCCCACTTTCCCGTAAATAGTTTTACCTACTCATGACAGGAATGTGTGACATTGTTAATAAACTGCATTTCCGTTTCTGCTCAAACTGCACAATAGCTTTTTTAGATATGTTTCCTTTTTAAGAAACCTAGGCACATTTTCATCTAAATAGCATAAAGAACTCCACCCAAGCTTAGAATTCAACCAGAAATATAATATCTGTACATTTATGCTCCTTTGATTATGCAGGTAATAACATGTAATCATGAAAATTCCCCTTCGGTTTGTCTCATGTATCTGTTGATCCTGCCAGTGCTTCTTGGAATCATGAACTTCCTGTAGGGGGCAGTCAACAATGACGTTGTGCTGCTGAATTGGTCACAGCGATGTCGGCCCTCCACTCTGGGTCTCTACAGTACAGTGGTGATGTTATCAAGCCGGCTCCCTCACCCTGGAGGTGTTGTCGTCTTCAAGAATTAGTTCTACCTCCAGGGTAGCTGTATTTAGCACTGATTAAAGAGAGAGTGAATCAGTGGTTACTTTCATTTTCTGAAAATGTTATTGCGCGTTTAAGGGCTCTTTACAATTTTTTTTTCCATTTTCAGGCGGACCCGATCAGAACCTCTATTCTCCTCTCTGGAGCGGTGGGTGTAATTGGACATGTGTCTGTTTACACCCGCCAACATCCAAGCAGATCTGCCAAAAAGGGACGGATGGGGATCCAATACTCCATCCGTCCGTCGGATTGGATCGGATGAAAATGGACAGGCGCACCGTTTTCATCTGACCGCCCATTGAGGAGAGCGAGCAACTCTGTGTCTGCTCTGCAGCAGCGGAGGGAACATGGAGCTGTCATCCACTTGCTCAGTGGGGATCAGTGGAGAGATCCGCTTGCTCAGCGGGGATCAGTGAAGAGATCCCCCGCTGAACAAGCACATCCGCTATACAGGTCAGTCCCGTGTGAAAGAGCCCTAAGTGGTTCTTCATGTTACACTGACGTAAATCTGAGTGATTACTGACAGCTCGGACATGCTGCATGAATGAATATTTAGTGATAATACCAAATTCTTAGGGCCCAGTCACATTGTGTGCAGCTCAGATTCCTGCATTTTTTTCTCACTGAATGAATGCAGGCAACTACAATGACACATAGAAAACAATACTTTTCTATGTGTCATGTTCACACTAGAATGCAGAGTTACAGAAATGTGTGTTAAAATGAAGCATGTTTGCATTTTTTGCACAGGAATGCACAAAAATGTGTATAAATGCACCACAATACATCCCTCATCTACAACTATGCAGAAAAACACACATAAATGCAGAGAACCGCATGTGACTGCAGGCCAACAGAGAAGCGTTTTTATATGCATTATAGTTTATTCGGGCCCCTAAAGGCATTGTTACCCTTCCTACCTGTGCTATGTGTTTTTTATTTGCATAAAATGTGCGTTGATCCTGTAGTTTCAAGGCAAGATTTGTTGCCCTGCATGCAAAGCCAATAGCAGAGTAAATCTTCACATTCCTGTGTCGCCATTTTTGTTTGTGTTAAAACATGTGGCAAGTGTCATGGCACTGCACAAGGTTAATGCATGATCTCTCTCTGTAGTCTGAGAACTGACACTTACTATGTAGACACTAAATATCCCACAATGCCTGGTTCTCTCAGTCTAGTGCTGTTGCTGGTGAAAGCTGCACATTAATTAAATCTCACACTAGCACAAACAGAAGGAGCATTTACACACACACAGAGCTCACCATGCAGCTGGAAGATGTTTTTATTATATCTGCACTCCCACATTTGTGATGGAACACACAGCAGATGGCAAGGCATGCATTGGATGCTGCATGATCCAGAAAAGGAAATTGGATTATCCCTCTGGTGATTAGGAACAGGCTAGGTGAATGAATACATGGGCAGAAGGGAACTGATCAGTTATAACCCCACGAACCACAGTCACAACTTGTGAGACCATCATTACAAGGTAAGGTTGTCTGTTTCCCTGTTAGGGAGATTAACCCTCTCTATTTTCCCTGGTGACCATTATCAATGAAAGTAAAAGTTAAAGAAAATCCCAAACTTTGATTTGTCCTCAGAACAGGAATAGATGAAAATCTTCCAATGAGCACTAGTTCTGTGACTAACAGAGATTTCTGCACTCAGGAGGGATTTCCTCTCACTTTCTATTGTGGCTATGGGACAAAAAGTGAAGGGAAACCTCCCCAATGGGACACAGATAGTCAAAAATCTAACAGAAGTTATAACAGTGGTGGTCGAAGTTTTTTATATGGGGCCTCACGTGCAGCCCCCCGACATCATCAAAGAACTGCTCATAAAATTCAGTTTTATCTTCCTTCGGGGCAGTAACACACTCTTAGGGCATGTTGTGTCCTCACTACATGTTTCCTTGTGTGTAACTCGACAGGCAGCTAAGCGCTTCTATTCTGCAATAAGCCAGATTGAATGTAATCTCGAAGCTTTATTGCCAAAACAGGGTGGGGTGAAACTATTAGGAAAAACAGAGTATATCATATATATATTTATTTATGAAATATACAAACACAATGAAATGTTTAAGCTGTGGATGGCAATAAGTCCATGCTCATCTGTGCTGCTGCCTGTAGGGGATGTAGGTTTAGTCAACATTATGTGCTCCAATGGCTGGTTCTTTCTCTTTCAGTTTCTAAGATGGAGTCTGAGCTCCCAGGATGTATCCTTTCTCTCAGAATGATGGGGATTTTTATTAACCTGTAGCTCTTATCTAAACAGTCTCTTGTTTCTGTAAAACAGTAAATTTATTGTGGGCTCCATCTAGTGGCCAAATTTAATGGCATAATGAATTTCCCTGCTGAAGGCAGAAAGTGGTGTCTTCCCTCTGCATGGAAGAGCAATGGAGACACCCTATGGATATTAGCATTGTTAACTTGGGGAGAGGGTAGTGTTAGATATAATAGCAAATTTAGATGGACTTGACTAAAAAATTAAAGCCAAACTCCAGCCCAGGGGCGGACTGACAACTCATGGGGCCCCCAGGCAATAGGAGATCATGGGGCCCCTGTGTCCTTGCCCAAACTCAAAAAAGCCTATGAAAAAGGTACCAGGGGCATCTCATGGGGCCCCCTACTGACCCCGGGCCCTCGGGCAGTGCCCGAGTTTTCAAATGGTCAGTCTGCCCCTGCTCCAGCCAACACTAAGCAGTTAAGGCAACTTTCTTTCTGGGATAAATGTTTTGTATAATGTAATAAAATCTGACCATTGTAAGCAACCTCATCAGTGTTAAATGGTTTGTCTCAGCCCTTTAACTGCTGATTTGTCTGGACAGCTTGGTCTGTTCAAGGAAGTTGAAAAATAATAGACTTACTGGCTGGATCACTAGGTTAAAAAAAGAAAAAAAAAGAAAACTAATTCAACATCACATTTAAGTATTAGTAAGCTGCAATATATTAATTTTGTTTTTATTTAATACTGCTTTAAGGGTCATCAATTGTTTGAATGAGTTTTAGTAACTTATTAGATCTGAATATCTATACTGAAGCTCGAACCAATGTGCAGATAGTATACACAATCCACTAACCAGATTGTCCATGTAGGCAGGGTGTAAGGCATCCTAAAGTGAACTCTGGAAACTTTGCTCGCTAATACCCAACTATGCAGGCAGTAGCCTCGGTCATGAGAAATCTGCATTAAGGTGGCACTCCAATTTTAGAAGTGAGCACAAGTCGTGGCACAATTAACTCTTTGTGTCTCATCCACTTCAGAGCAGCATTACATTTGACCAACTGTATACAGTCTTCCTTACATGGTGCAGCATTTGTGAGGGGATACCGAGAAGCTTGTATCCCGCTCTCCAGCCTAGGTTTGATGTCACCTCACTCCCAGTGACATGCTATTGAGAATACTTCTCACACATTCTTCCCTGTGACATGCAGCTAGATACATAGGAGTTCCATGATGCTGGTCCGGTCCCAGGTATGGGGCACTGGCCACTAGAGAGGTAGTTCCACAAAGAAACCCCCTCACTACTTGAGCGCACCATCATCCTTGGCTAGTCACAATGTACACATGACGGCTGGCAGCTTAAAGTGGAGTTCCACCCAGAAGGGGAAGTTCCACTTTAATGACTGGTCTCCCACTCTCCATTAAGGATTGGCACCTTTGGGGAGTGGGTACCCGAAATTGACCGGTACCCGCTCCCACTTCCGCTGTAATCGTCTAGGCGATCGGAAGCAGAAGTTGTCCTCCTACCCTCCCTCCCTGTAGTCTTCTGGAACACGTGACAGGTCCCAGAAGACTACGGGGCTTCCAGAAGACTTCCATTCAGGAAGCGCAGCGCTACTTGCACACGTGCAGTGGCCACCCGGCTGTGAAGCTGCAAGCTGTCACAGCCTGGTGCCCACACTAAAGATACCAGCGCCTGGAACACAGGACGGCTGGTGAAACTAGCTGGGGGGAGGATACTATGGGATCGTGGGACAGGTGAGTGGCTGTTTTTTAAAAGTCAGCAGCTACAGTTTTTGTAGCTTCTGTCTTTTATTTTTTTACAGTGTGAGTGGAACTCCGCTTTAAGCACCAACCACTCTACTGGTTACTTATGGCAGTGGCACTTAGATATTTTACTTGCAACTTTCTCCGCTTGTGAACCTGTGGTAGTGCTCATCCCCTGACATAAGCCCTGTTCTTTTGATACACCATTATATGCACCCTTTGTTCAGACCAGGCATTTAGTAACTTCAATAACATTTACTGAAGCTTCTTTCAAGTACAGATCTAATAGAACACAGCCTCTCAGAGTTCCACTCAGACACAGTTCCATTCTAACTAATTTAAGTTGCCCAAAGCAAGGAAGAGTCCTCTCTAAGGTCTTAAATAAGACCCTAACCAAGAACAACTAATGGGGCTTTAGGAGTACCAAACCAAATAAATCAACATTGGTTATACAAAATAATATAAAGACAAACAATAAAATTGAACACCTTTTATTAGGTTAAAAAACCACAAACAGGTGGTGACCGTGAAACACATACATAGAAGATCATAAAATTCAATTGATGAAAGAGCCACAGTAGTTGCACTGATGTCCAAGACGCAAGAGGGTGTCATGGGCATCAGTTACAAATCGTCGATAGCTACAACCTCAAAGCATCAAGGCTAAATTGTGAATAGTTGCTGACACCTAATCAATGGTGTTGCATCATAGGTGGCAATTGACATAATGGTACATAGCTTCAGCCTAGAAACATAAATTGGTACTTAGTTGGTATTTCGACACCTAGAAGGATGGTGTCACATCGTAGGTATCAATAAACATATTAGTACATAGCTTCAGCTTAGAACCACGAATGAGTACTTTGTTGATATTTCCAACGTGTTTCACGGGACAATGCCCGCTTCTTCAGGGAAAACAAAACACAAATTCCTACAATAAACTAAAATTATAACCAAAAGCATATAATCAATATATAACCATACAAAAAATTCAACAAAACAACACAAATAAAAGGCATTAACAGCAATTAGCAGTTGACGACACTGGCACGCTCCCAGATGGCCCATACAGAATACATAAGACATGTCAATCGTATCTGGATGGAAAAAAGGGGCCTCCAGCAGCTAATGAGGAATAATTGTCAGTCAAGAGATCTAAATCCACTTGTGAACAGCAGAACTGTCATTCTAAGAAATTACAAAACACGTGCTTTTTAATGCACGTCAAATGCATGTCAAATGTGCATAGGGCATTTGGGGAGTGGTTTTAACACACCTTTAACGAGCGATAAACGCATATCAGTCTCAACGAACAGCTCGTATTAACACTATAGGCATATTTGTTAAGCGACAGTATTTTGAGCAAGTGTGAACAAGGCCTTACAGTTGTTTGGAACAAGAAGTGCATGTTAGTTGCAGTCATGTGTACTGTTCTATGCACACTACAAATCCCATAGTCCTTGGCTGTTAGTTCATTCCAGCAAGAGAGGGTGGCTATGTTCATACATACAGTAGAGCCACAGAGAAGGAGCTTAGCCACAGCATTCAAATGTATTTTTTAAATGCAAGCAGTGTAAGTACCTGAATTTTACCTGGTATCGGCCTCTTGCAGTCCAATGTATTGAGGTGCTGCCATGTAAGAGCAGGAAGAGGAGTCAATTAGTTAATGCACTAACAAGAAGAATAATGATAGGAAAAGGAAGCAGAATGGCAGAGAGATGAGTTTGTCATTGTGCTGTTTCTACTTTCACTGTCCAGTCACAGAGCGAGGAGAGTTCAGAATAATCTGAACTCAGGGGGAGTGAATTGTATGATGCCGGCTATCAGATGGAGGACATTTAGTGGAAAAAAAAAGTACTGTGGGTAGTACATTAAATCAATCTCTGGTTTGAAGGTGAATATATCAACACATCCTGGTTATGTTATTTTATCTTTTAATGGACTATTTATTTTTATCTTTGTTTTTTCTGTTTTAAAGAAGAACTCCATGCAATGTTTTTTTCCCACTGCATGGGTTAACTGCTCGATTTTGTTTGGGGGATTGCAGAGTGGAGATATACATACTTATCTGCCAATCCTCTGAGTGCAAGACCGGTCCCCACCACTCCTGCCCTAGCACCTCCCCTGCAGGCTTGTGAATGGACTGTTCCTGAGGTCATCACTCAGACCGGCTCTGGATGTGAGGACGACAGGAACAGTTCACCTTTGGACGTGGGGGAACACTGTTTACCAGAGGATCGAAGGATCAGTAAGTTTAGCTTTTCTTTGCACTCCTGGACAAAATGAGCAGTTAACCCATACAGTGCGGACACAGCCTGCCTGCAAGGGAAAATAAAAATTTTGCCCAGAGTTCTGTTCATTTCAGAGCATGAGGTCTTCTGAATGCATAGCTACAGTCTCAAAAAAAAGAAAATGTAATAGAATACAAGACATCAGTAAAACAGATTCCTAATTTAAAGACTTAAAGTGATTCTGAAGTTTCTTTTTTTTTTTTTTGGAAAATAAAACATGGCTATATTTACCTGCTGTGTGCAGTGGTTTTGCACAGAGCAGTCTGGATCCTCCTCTTCTTGGGTCCCCCACAGGCTCTCCTGTCCACATCCTCCTGTCGGGTGCCCCCACAGCAAGCGGCTTGCTATGGGGGCACCTGCTGCCCCGTGTGTCCATTCACACATGGAGCAGCGGTTTGGCCCCGCCCTCCTCACTCGTCATTGACTGTGATTGATAACAGTGGGAGCCAATGGCTCCAATGGCTCCCGCTTGCTGTCTCAGCCAATGAGGATGCAGAGACCCAGCACAGCCAAGGATGTCATTTATATCTCAGGATTGCGATGGGCCTCAAGTATTGAGGTTTCTGGGGGCACTGCTGCACACAGAAGGTTTTTTACTTTCATGCATAGAATGCATGAAGGTAAAAGATCTTCAGCCTTTACAACCAAGCTCATTTACATCAAGTTTGATTGTTTTGTTGTTCATCGCCCTACACAGCTGATATCCCCTTGTCTTTTACAATCATTGTAATAAACATTTAGTTGACAAAAATTGTAAAGGCTTTATATTTTAGAATGCAAAAATAGAAAATGTTATATTGTTTGCTATAGGTAAGAAGACAGATGTGACAGTGGCTGAAGGCATGGCTGATTATGTCAGGTGAGGGATAGTATAGGCAAAGTTTCAGCCACAGGCTGTGCCTTATGATTTGTATTTCCTGATAGTGCTGCACAGTTGGGTAGGTGGTGGCCCACCAGAGGCATCGAGAATAAGAGCACTCACGGCACACATTAGCAGAAAGTGGGTGGGTGTGTTGTGGTCAGGGGTCTGGTCAGAGACCAGTAGAATAAGTACACAAGCAGGTCACGCTGAGGGATGATGCGGGCTCACCTGAGGCACTAACCGCTATTCACCAGAGCTCCTGATGGTGGTAGTGGGTTTTGCTGTGTGTCAGGTCATGATCCTCAGGCTTATCCCACCAGGAGGTGAGAAAGCCGGGCTCTAGTATCAGATATAGCAGGTAGGGATCAAGCAGAAGCGTAGTGAGTAAACAAGCCAATAGTCAGTAACAAGTGGTTGCAGTTTGGAATCAAATGGAAGTGTAGTTGAGGAACAAGCCAAAGGCCAGTAACAAATGGTTGCAAGTTGGGATCAAACAGAAGCATAGTCAATGAACAAGGTTGGTAACAAGTGGTAGTAAAGATACGGACAGCAGCAGGAGTGAAAGGAGCAAGATATAGGCTTGAGAAGAGCACAATAATCTGGCAAACAGGAAGTGCAGAGACATGGCTTAAATCAGGAAGTTCAAGGGAGGAGCAAAGAGTTCAAGGTTCATCTAAAACAAGATACAGTGCAAGATTGTCCAAGGGATCATACAGGGAGCAGTAGCGAAAATAGCTAAAGCCAGACACCACAGATCAGATACTGACCCTGACAGGGTGTTGCGTAGTAACATATGTCCACTAACTAAAATTACGACAGTTCCTGACAGTGTGTACCTTAATGGGTTCCTCAAAACAAACTGGCAGCACTTGTACTTTTTAGTGCTCAGTCAGCCTTTTCACCCAGCAGCAGGTTCTCACAGCAGAGAGACTGAGATAGAGCACCTGAGACTAATAATGAGATCTGGCTATCAGGCAAGATATGAAATGGAGTAGGATTAGTCCCTCCTAAAGCTCTACAGAGCCTCTAGACTCCACAATACAATCAAATATTTTCTAAATACAAAAGTCATACGTATTTTAACTTGAATCCTGGGGTGCTCTGTGTGTTTTTTCCTGTAAAAGAAACCCAGATCTAATTAAGGTGATGTTTGTGTATTTTTTGAAATCTCCAAGTTTGTGGCAGGTTTCTCTAAGATTATTTTCACAATTTTAACTGAAGGTAGCCTGCATGTAAACAATACATTATAACAATTTGTTAACATTAACCCACAAGTTTCCTACTAAACTGTACCTTACATGTATCTTAAAACAGAAAAGGAAGGAACTTATGATTTAATTTTCAGATCAAGGGGAACTCCCCTTCTAAAAATGACTAAACCTACATCCTGCAGTACATTAGCATTTACACGATTGGTAAAAAAAAAGAAAATCTGGTATACTAACTGTATTTGACATTTGTCCCCTTACAGTAGCAATAATACCCCTTACATTGGTGGTCAGTGAAACAGAGAGATCAAGTCACCATTGGTCACTAATCCTCAGTAACCTCAGAAGGAACCCTAGTTGGTAAAAGCTGCTTTACACAGTGAAGATTCTCCTTAATTCATTTCTCAATAATAAGGTTTGACAGAGTCTGGATGTAATTAGGAATCTTTCCATCTGAGAAATAGACAGTAATAAAAAGTACTTTTAATGGGAGAAGGAAGGGTATTATAATTTTTTTAGGCATCACTGTTTTTGCTTTTACTCTCTTTTAGCCAAATGGTTTTACATGACCCTTAACTATTTATCTGAAACAGATTAAAAAAAAAGAAAAAATGGGCCTTAACAGGTCAGTTGAACCAAAAGTATATAAAATAATTGTAAAGTCTATTTTTAAATAACAAACAGGTTTATACTTACCTGCACTGTGCAAGCCCTGATCCTCCCCTTCTACCCCCCCCCCCACCAGCGCTCCTGGCTCCTCCTGTTTTTGGTATGTCACTATAGGAAGCTGCTGCCTATGGTGGCACACCTGCGGGCTCGATCCCAAGCTGCGTTGCCTGTGTCTATAGATAAAGATAGCACGGCTCGGGATCACCCCTGCTCTCTCCTTATAGGCTATGATTAAGTGCAGCAGGACCAAATGCCTCCCACTGCTGTCAGTAAGGAGAGAGAGAGAGAGAGAGAGAGAGAGAGCAGCTATGTTGCTCTCAGGCACAGAGCTGGATCAAGATTGGGCTCAGGTAAATACTTATGGGGGGCTGGGGCAAAGCAAAACATGAAAGTTTGTTCACCTTAATGCAGAGAATGCATTAAAAGAGATGTAGGGTTTTGGATTTTCCCCCCAATTATACTTACCTAGGTGGATCCAGCATTGCTCCGATGCTGCATCTGTCCCATGTTGGCTCTAAGTGTGAGAACTCAGCGATCACATCATACCGCTGATCGCTGAGTTCTCACAGACGCTCTGAGCAGAGTGGTGACTGTCAGTCACCACTGTTTGCTGTGCACCCCCCCAGCGCTCACTGGAGCACTGGGCTGTGGAGGGGGAGGGAGCAGCTGGCTCAGGCTCTCAGTGGCTCTCTGAGAGGCTGAGCCAGGTGTTGCTCCAGACTCAGGTGTATCCCGACTTTAAAGTCGGGATTGTTCCCCAGCCTGGACAAGCTGAGTGACATCAGCTGACAGCGGGCTTCAGCCCTCTGTCAGCTGAAAACAGGCTACATGAACTGCACTCTTGTGATCCACAGAAGTACAGCCAAAAGAGCTTTGGCTGTACTTCTCGTTTAAGGTAAAAAAAACATTTAGCTTTTGCAACCACTTTAATAAGAATCTTATATGTCTTGGATAGTTCAGCAGTGAGATCTCTCATAATTCAAGATTTTTTTTCTCTTTACCTGACAGTTTTCAGCATTCCCAGCTTTGTGAACTTCAACAAATTCTGATGCATTCTGCATAATAAAAGTCAAATCCAACAGGGAGAATGGGAACCCCTCATAATGGTCACAACAGGGTGCAGACTCAGGAACTCTAGCACTTGGAACTCTAGATCTCACCAGTTAAATTGCTATGTTATATGAAACCACGTGCCAGGTGGTTTAACTACTTAACATCTACCAAAATCTGAAGCATTGTTTTTTCTTTACTTTCATTTTTTCTATAAAAAGCACATGGATGAGGTCACAGTATGCATGTTTAACATGAGTTAACACATTAGATTGGACAGAAAAAGAAATTAATTATTGAAAGAGCCGCTAATGAAAGGCCATATAGAATGTATCTAAAGTACAATAAATGGAAAATAGATCTTCAGTTTCTTTTTCCATACTTTGAGTCTAGCCATTGAACAAAGGAGCAACTGACTTTTCAGTCTGTCGAATTAAAACAAGAATTTCAAGTGTGGTAGGAACTGTCAATATGATATCTAGGGGACGTGGGAGAAGAAAACAGAAGAGGGATACAGTGCATTCAGAAAGTATTCACAGTGATTACCTTTTGCCACATTTTGTTATGTTACAGCCTTATTCCAAAATGGATTCAATTCATTTTCTTCCTAAACATTCTACGAACAATACCCCATAATGACAAGGTGAAAGAAGTTCATTTTGAAATCTTTGCAATTTATTAAAAATAAAAAATGAAAAAAATAACACGTACATAAGTATTCACAGCCTTTGCTCAATACTTTATTGAAGCACCTTTAGCACCAATTACAGCCTCAAGTCTTTTTGAGTATGATGCTACAAGCTTGGCACACCTATTTTTGGGCAATTTCTCCCATTCTTCTTTGTAGTACCTCTCAAGCTACATCAGGTTGGATGGGGACCATTGGTGCACAGCCATTTTCAGATCTCTCTAGAGATGTTCAATCGGGTTCAAGTCTGGGTACTGGCTGGGCCACTCCAGGACATTCACAGAGTTCGCCCGTAGACACTCCTTTGTTATGTGGGCTGTATGCTTAGGGTCATCATCCTGTTGAAAGATGAACCCTCACCCCAGTCTAAGGTCCAGAGCACTCTGGAACAGGTTTTCATTAAGGATGTCTCTGTACATTGCTGCATTCATCTTTCCTTCGATCCTGACTAGTCTCCCAGTTCCTGCTGCTGAAAAACATCCCTACAGCATGATGCTGCCACCAACAGGCTTCACTGTAGGGATGGTATTGGCCAGGTGGCCCACATGGAAGAAAAATATATTTTAAATATTTTATTTAAATATTCTTCCCAAATATATTGACATATATTTGAAATACTACAATTTTGGCCATATTCAATATATTTCACGGATAATTCCTTGGACTTCATGGCTTGGTTTGTGGTCTGACATGCAATGTTAACAGTTGGACCTTGTATAGACAGGTTTATGCCTTTCATAATCATGTCCAATTAACTGAATTTCCCACAGGTGGACTCCAATCAAGCTGTGGAAACATCTCAAGGGTGATCAGTGGGAACAGGATGCACCAGAGCTCAATTTTGAGTGTCATGGCAAAGGTTGTGAATACTTACTGTATGCACATATGTTTGTTTTTACATTTTTTCTTTTTAATAAATTGCAAAGATTTAAAAACAAACTTATTTCAATTTGTCATTATGGGGTATTGTTTGCAGAATGTTGAGGAAAAACAATAATTTGATCCATTTTGGAATATGGATGTAACATAACAAAATGTAGCAAAAGTTAAGCGCTGTGACTACCTTCTGGATGCCCTGCATATAGTAAGAAAAGGAAGGGGATGTATCTGCATAGAAAACCATAAACTCCTTGCTCAATAATCACCCCGTATTCCAGAGAGCAAGTTTAATCAGTAGAGCCAGGTGCGGCTACAATTCCCTTTGTAATATTTTAGGGAAGTTGTGAGGTTGTGTTTGTGCTTAATGTCATTTATCTTTGAAAGCCACAATGCAAAAGAAGTTGAGTCCTGTTTCCACATAGCCAGCATGCAGGACCTGGCTGCGTTACGAAGGTGGGTTATAGGGGGAACATTACTGTGTATCTGTTTCTAGAAAGGTTTGATGATGAATGAGAAAAGCAGATGGACTAAGCAGATGAGTCTAAGTCAGCAATGGGCAAACTACGGCCCGCGGGCCGTTTACGGCCCGGCGGACCTTTTAATCCGGCCCGCGGAGCGTGATACTGTCAGGATGATCTGTCCCCCTCGACGTATCTGCGCATGTGCCGGAGATCGCCGATCGGCTGCTAATGCCTGAAACTGGCACATGCGCAGATACGTCGAGGGGGACAGATCCTCATAGGAGACAGATTTTCATGCTACACCGGAACGGCGCGGGAATACGGCGAGAGGAACAGGCGGAGCAAAGGTAAGTGAATTGACACAGGGGGGGCTTGGGGACTTAATATGGGGGATGAATTAATATGGGAAATGAATTACTATAGGGGGGATGAATTACTATATGGGGGATGAATTACTATATGGGGGATGAATTACTATGGGGGATGAATTACTATAGGGGGGATGAATTACTATGGGGGATGAATTACTATATGGGGGATGAATTACTATATGGGGGATGAATTACTATGGGGGATGAATTACTATATGGGGGATGAATTACTATATGGGGGATGAATTACTATGGGGGATGAATTACTATATGGGGGATGAATTACTATGGGGGATGAATTACTATATGGGGGATGAATTACTATGGGGGATAAATTACTATGGGGGATGAATTACTATATGGGGGATGAATTACTATGGGGGATGAATTACTATGGGGGATGAATTACTATAGGGGGGATGAATTACTATATGGGGGATTAATTACTATAGGGGGGGTGAATTACTATGGGGGATGAATTACTATATGGGGGATGAATTACTATGGGGGATGAATTACTATATGGGGATGAATTACTATGGGGGATGAATTACTATGGGGGATTAATTACTATATGGGGGATGAATTACTATGGGGGATGAATTACTATAGGGGGGATGAATTACTATAGGGGGGATGAATTACTATGGGGGATGAATTACTATATGGGGGATGAATTACTATGGGGGATGAATTACTATATGGGGGATGAATTACTATGGGGGATGAATTACTATGGGGGATGAATTACTATATGGGGGATGAATTACTATAGGGGGGATGAATTACTATAGGGGGGATGAATTATTATATGGGGGATGAATTATTATATGGGGGATAAATTACTATATGGGGGATGAATTACTATATGGGGGATGAATTACTATGGGGGATGAATTACTATATGGGGGATGAATTACTATGGGGGATGAATTACTATGGGGGATGAATTACTATAGGGGGGATGAATTACTATAGGGGGGATGAATTACTATATGGGGGATGAATTACTATGGGGGATGAATTACTATGGGGGATTAATTACTATAGGGGGGGTGAATTACTATGGGGGATGAATTACTATATGGGGGATGAATTACTATGGGGGATGAATTACTATATGGGGGATGAATTACTATGGGGGATGAATTACTATGGGGGATTAATTACTATATGGGGGATGAATTACTATGGGGGATGAATTACTATAGGGGGGATGAATTACTATAGGGGGGATGAATTACTATGGGGGAGGAATTACTATATGGGGGATGAATTACTATGGGGGATGAATTACTATATGGGGGATGAATTACTATGGGGGATGAATTACTATATGGGGGATGAATTACTATAGGGGGGATGAATTACTATATGGGGGATGAATTATTATATGGGGGATGAATTACTATATGGGGGATGAATTACTATATGGGGGATGAATTACTATGGGGGATGAATTACTATGGGGGATGAATTACTATATGGGGGATGAATTACTATGTGGGATTAATTACTATATGGGGGATGAATTACTATGGGGGATGAATTACTATAGGGGGGATGAATTACTATAGGGGGGATGAATTACTATGGGGGATGAATTACTATATGGGGGATGAATTACTATGGGGGATAAATTACTATATGGGGGATGAATTACTATGGGGGATGAATTACTATATGGGGGATGAATTACTATAGGGGGGATGAATTACTATATGGGGGATGAATTATTATATGGGGGATGAATTACTATATGGGGGATGAATTACTATATGGGGGATGAATTACTATGGGGGATGAATTACTATATGGGGGATGAATTACTATATGGGGGATGAATTACTATGGGGGATGAATTACTATATGGGGGATGAATTACTATGGGGGATGAATTACTATATGGGGGATGAATTACTATATGGGGGATGAATTACTATGGGGGATGAATTACTATATGGGGGATGAATTACTATATGGGGGGATGAATTACTATATGGGGGATTAATTACTATATGGGGGATGAATTACTATATGGGGGATGAATTACTATATGGGGGATTAATTACTATGCTTACTATGGGGGAATATTACTATACTTACTATGGATGACACATACACATCATTCATGTACTCTTGGTCCGGCCCCCGGGTCCAATATATGAACCCATTGCGGCCCTCAAGTCAAAAAGTTTGCCCACCCCTGGTCTAAGTTATTGCAAATCCAAAAGATATGTAGCAACGTCCCTTAAACTTCTCCACATCTCCAACATAGATGGGAGGTTTATGGCCAAATTTGTGGGAGAACTACAGGCACCTTGTACCATCTTGTCCAGATGTTGTAGCCCAACTCTTGAAATCTACTGGCTATGGGAGGTGTAGTGTGAAAAATATAGAATATCCTCTGTTTGTTCTGGTGTCAATGTGATTTTAGGTCGTTTTCCCATTTGAGGAGGAAGAGGGGTATAAAGGCATTAGGAGGTTGGACTAGAAGTTATGCTGAAATGTTTGTATACCCTTGGAGAATTGGTAATATGTGTCCTTTTTACAGAAAACATGTCAGAAAACAGGCAAAACACATTACTTTTGTTTCTTAAGGGATTCATATTCAAATGTAGGCCATAACAGAATGGCACAATCATAAAACAAAACATGGTAATGAGTAAACACATGAAATTACCCCTTTTCAAAAGTCTGCATACCCTTAGTTTTTAATGCTGTGTATTGCCCCTTTTAACATCAATGACAGAGTGCAGTCTTTTGTAATAGTTGTCTATGAGGCCCCAATTCTTGCAGATGATATACAGGTGAAACTCGAAAAATTAGAATATCATGCAAAAATTAATTTATTTCAGTAATGCAACTTAAAAGGTGAAACTAATATATGAGATAGACTCATTACATGCAAAGCAAGATGGTTCAAGCCGTGATTTGTCATAATTGTGATGATTATGGCTTACAGCTCATGAAAACCCCAAATCCACAATCTCAGAAAATTAGAATATTGTGAAAAGGTGCAATATTCTAGGCTCAAAGTGTCACACTCTAATCAGCTAATTAAGCCATAACACCTGCAAAGGGTTCCTGTGCCTTTAAATGGTCTCTTAGTCTGGTTCAGTAGGAATCACAATCATGGGAAAGACTGCTGACCTGACAGTTGTGCAGAAAACCATCATTGACACCCTCCATAAGGAGGGAAAGCCTCAAAAGGTAATTGCAAAAGAAGTTGGATGTTCCCAAAGTGCTGTATCCAAGCACATTAATAGAACGTTATGTGGAAGGGAAAAGTGTGGAAGAAAAAGGTGCACAAGCAGCAGGGATGACCGGAGCCTGGAGACGATTGTCAGGAAAAGGCCATTCAAAAGTGTTGGGGACTTTCACAAGGAGTGGAGTGAGGCTGGAGTCAGTGCATCAAGAGCCACCACACACAGACGGATCATGGACATGGGCTTCAGATGTCATATTCCTCTTGTCAAGCTGCTCCTGAACAACAAACAACGTCAGAAACGTCTTACCTGGGCTAAAGAAGAACAGACCTGGCTGTTGCTCAGTGGTCCAAAGTCCTCTTTTCTGATGAGAGCAACTTTTGCATCTCATTTAGAAAACCAAGGTGTCAGGAATGGACTCAGCACTGGTGGTGGGACTCACCTGCCGTGTGGGCTGCAGTACCAGGGCTGACCAGTGGGTGCTCTCAGCAGCCAGAAGCTCACTCCTGCAATCAGCCAACACCTGGGGCTGATTGCAGGAGGTGTATTTAAGGAATGACCAGGCCTGTGATCAGGGCCTTGGTGTATGTTTCCCATGAGCCCCTGTACCTGGTATCCTGTGTTCCTGTCTATCTGCCTAGTTGCTGACCCTGCTTTGATCCTGACCTCTGCTGACCATCACCTGTTGAACCCCTGGCTTGCCTGACCATCCTTCTGCCTGTGAGTTACTGAACCCGGCTTGTGACCCTGACTATTCTCTGCCTGCTCCTCCGGTACCTCACTGCTCGCACGTTGCTGACCTGGCCTGCCTGACTACGCCTGATGCTACCCAGACGATCCATCCATCCTGCACGGATCCAGCCACTACTGTGCAAACCTGCCAGCCCCTTCACATCAGGCTTCCCCCCGGTACATACCCTCGGCGGACCCCTCTACCACAGGTGGGTGCACTCAGGGGCCGCGAACTGGTCTCAGTCCTGCGCCAAGTCCATCCCTACCATCAGGGGCTCTGGTGAAAAGGCAGACTGGGACTTAGACTCCGCGCCCTGGGGAATCCTGTTCTGTGGGTCACTAGAGATCCCGCCGGGCGGTGCCTGACAGTACCTTACGGCCCGCCTGACCATTCCACCTCTCCAGTCCTGACTACGCCTGTGTTCCTGAAGCCTGCTACTTCCCTGTGTCAGTCCACACATTTCTGGTCACACCCGGATCCCTAACACAAGGACCCAGAGTATGGAGGAAGAATGGCGAGGCACACACTGCAAGATGCTTGAAGTCCAGTGTGAAGTTTCCACAGTCTGTGTTGATTTGGGGAGCCATGTCATCTGCTGATCATTAAGTCCAGGGTCAATGCAGCAGTCTACCAGAAGATTTTGGAGCACTTCATGCTTCCTTCCGCAGACGAGCTTTATTGGGATGCTGACTTCATTTTCCAGCAGGACCTGGCACCTGCCCACACTGCCAAATGCACCACAGCCTGGTTCAATAACCGTGGGATTACTGTGCTTGATTGGCCAGCAAACTCATCTGACCTGAACCCCATAGAGAATCTATAGGGCATTGCCAAGAGAAAGATGAGAGACATGAGACCGAACAATGCAGAAGAGCTGAAGGCCGCTATTGAAGCATCCTTTTCTTCCATAACACCTTAGCAGTGCCACAAGCTGATAGCTTCCATGTCACGCCGCATTGAGGCAGTAATTGCTGCAAAAGGGGCTCAAACCAAGTACTGAGTACATATGCATGCTTATACTTTTCATAGGTCCCATATTGTTCTATGTACAATCCTTGTTTTATTGAATGCATGTAATATTCTAATTTTTTGAGATTGTGGATTTGGGGTTCATGAGCTGTAAGCCATAATCATCACAATTATGACAAATCACGGCTTGAACTATCTTGCTTTGCATGTCATGAGTCTATCTCATATATTAGTTTCACCTTTTAAGTTGCATTACTGAAATAAATGAACTTTTCCACAATATTCAAATTTTTCGAGTTTCAACTGTAGCTGCCCATTCATCTTGGCAAAATGTCTCTAGGTCATGAAAGGTCTTTGGTCGTTTTGCATGGATCACGTTTGAGATCTCCGCAGAGTGGCTCGAAGATATTAAGGTCAGGAGACTGATGGCTATTCCAGAACCTTCATCTTTTTCTGCTGTAACCGCTGGAGGGTCAACTTGGCCTTGTGCTTAGGGTCATTGTTGTGCTGGAAAGTCCAAGATCATCCTATGCGCAGCTTTTGGACAGAAGAGTGCAAATTGTCTACCATTATTTTCTGATAAAATGCTGCATTGATCTTGCTTTCAAATTTCCCCATGCCATAATGTACTTCTGAAATCATATACGTGTCTTGTATCAGCAGGTAACATTTGCGTAACACAAAAAGGCATTTTCATTAGGAAATTTAGTTCACTGACCCACATATTTAATAGTCTTTGCATTAACGTTTGTCTGTATGCAATAAAAAAGTGTTCATGGAGATCCCCTAACATACATTTAAAACATGGTGCTTGTGTTAAATTAAAGTACAATTAGTGAAACATTCTGTTTGTATGTTAGTAGGTGTATAATTTAGCTCTTCTGAGTCCCAGGACAAAAAGGTTTCACATCTCTATTATAGTGGAAGTTACCTAAAGAAACATTTTTCTTTTTTTTTCATTTAAATCTTTGTTTATTTAAACAGCGCTTATACACAGAAGAATGTCATACTTTGTAAAATGTCCTCACTTATGATTGAGTGTTTGAACTGAAACCGGTTCACCCCACTGAGTGTGAAAAGAACTCTCCAATCATCCTCAGTGTAACAAACATGCGGGTGTGCTAACCAAATTTGCTTATGAGTAAAATAGAATTTGTAGCTAATCTACTGGTCCTTACCGAGACAGGTTTCGCAGGTGAGCAGAAGCTTGCTTGGTTGGTGAATCCAATTTGCTCAAAAGACTCTTACAAATTCACCGCTGGCACAGCAAGTTGTAGTTGGCTCTCCCTTACCTGGATGTCTTCTGGTCTGATCCGATGATGATCATACTTTATATAATTACAAGGGGAAAGATTTCCTGGCCCTATGTGCTAGTGATCTAATGAGGAATTAGCATACTTTCATTTTGGGTGCTATCCTAATAAAAAAAATGATCATTTTTTTTATGGATGTGATGTCACAAAGGGGATAGGTCATGATGATGTTTCCATTAGAGAAATGAAAAAAGGAAATTACCATGGACCTGGTTTTGTTGCTTAATACCTTTCCCGCCCCTGTTGCTATGCATGTTTTTTGAGTGATAGACATTGTTTTCTCTTAGGCGGTTGGTAATTCTCTGTATTTATAGTGATGCACCACTCTTAAAGTGTTACTAAATCCACAATAGTAAAATCAGTCTGTATTTGCAGTAAAGCATGCTTGTTATACTTACTGTGGAACCTAAGGGATTAATCATTGTGTAAATAGGCTGTTATATCCTTTCTTCTCTGATCTTCCACAGACCCCAATCCATCTGCTGATAGTACAATGCCCTAGGAGTCACTCTGCACATGCTCAGTTTGGTGTGTATTGCTAGGGAGGGATTTTTTTGTTGGGGGGGGTGCATGTAATTAGCACAGGGAAAATCAGCACTGTCCAGACACAGGGTCAGGGGTCATGCAATCTCATAGGACAGTCATAGGAGAATGAAAACTCCTATTACAGACTTTAACCAGTGCTCAGCCTGACACTGATAGAAGTCACACGATTGCTATATACTGCTACAGTCATGGCCGAAATTGTTGGCACCCTTGATATTTCTCCAGGAAATCATGTATTTCTCACGAAACGTATTGCATTAACACATGTTTTGCTATACACATGTTTATTCCCTTTGTGTGTATTGGGACAAAACAAAAAAAGGGAGGAAAGAAAGCAAATTCGACATAATGTCACACAAACCTCCAAAAATGGGCTGGACAAAAGTATTGGCACCCTTTCACAACTGCGGATAAATAAGAATGTTACAAGCATGTGATGCTCCTGTAAACTCACCTGGGGCAAGTAACAGGTGTGGGCAATATAGAAATCACACCTGAAAGCAGATAAAAAGGAGAGACGTTCACTTAACCTTTGCATTGTGTGTCTGTCTGTGCCACACTAAGCATGGACAACAGAAAGAGGAGACGAGAACTGTCTGAGGACCAGAGAACCAAAATTGTGGCAAAATATCAACAATCTCAAGGTTACAAGTCCATCTCCAGAGAACTAGATTTGCCTTTGTCCACAGTGCGCAACATTATCAAGAAGTTTGCAACCCATGGCACTGTAGCTAATCTCCCTGGTCGTGGACGGATGAGGAAAATTGATGAAAGATTGCAACGCAGAATAGTCCGGATGGTGGATAAGCAGCCCCAAACATGTTCCAAAGACATTCAAGCTGTCCTGCAGGCTCAGGGAGCATCAGTGTCAGCGCGAACTATCCGTCGACATTTAAATGAAATGAAACGCTATGGCAGGAGACCCAGGAGGACCCCACTGCTGACACAGAGACATAAAAAAGCAAGACTACAGTTTGCCAAAATGTACTTGAGTAAGCCAAAAGCCTTCTGGGAAAACGTCTTGTGGACAGATGAGACCAAGATAGAGCTTTTCGGTAAAGCACATCATTCTACTGTTTACCGAAAACGGAATGAGGCCTACAAAGAACAAAACACAGTACCTACGGTAAAATATGGTGGAGGTTCAATGATGTTTTGGGGTTGTTTTGCTGCCTCTGGCACTGGGTGCCTTGACTGTGTGCAAGGCATCATGAAATCTGAGGATTACCAAAGGATTTTGGGTCGCACTGTAGGGCCCAGTGTCAGAAAGCTGGGTTTGCGTCCAAGATCCTGGGTCTTCCAGCAGGACAATGACCCCAAACATACGTCAAAAAGCACTCAGAAATGGATGGCAAAGAAGCGCTGGAGAGTTCTGAAGTGGCCAGCAATGAGCCCAGATCTAAATCCCATTGAACACCTGTGGAGAGATCTTAAAATTGCTGTTGGGAAAAGGTGTCCTTCCAATAAGAGAGACCTGGAGCTGTTTGCAAAGGAAGAGTGGTCCAAAATTCCGGGTGAGAGGTGTCAGAAGCTTATTGATGGTTATAGGAAGCGACTGATTTCAGTTATGTTTTCCAAAGGGTGTGCAACCAAATATTAAGTTAAGGGTGCCAATACTTTTGTCCAGCCCATTTTTGGGGTTTTGTGTGACATTATGTCATATTTGCTTTTCTGCCTCTGTTTTATATTTGTTCCAATACATACAAAGGGAATAAACATGTGTATAGCAAAACATGTGTTAATGCAATACCTTTTTTGTGTGAAATACTTGATTTTCAGGAAAAATATCAAGGGTGCCAACAATTTCGGCCATGACTGTATATATTTCTGATGAGAAAAGGTATGTAGCAGTTTATATTTACTAAAATAATTGCATTTCCATGTTCTTTGTACTGTGGGAGACCAGATATAGTGAATGCAGGATCATGGGTTTAGTAACACTTTAAGGGACACCAATATGTATGCATATTTACGCATTTATGCAGTATTGTGAGTTGACATGTCTTCATGTAAATTAATGAGTTCTTTCTGCATTATAGAGCATGCAAGGCCACTTTCAAGAATGAAAGGTTCAGTGGTACAGCTGCAGATGGTACATGCTATTGATACTCATTTTAATTGGTCATATAGCTCAAGTTATGCACTAAAAATGCTGTAATTAGAAATGCATTGCAATAGATGTGAGCAATGTCTGTTAACCTCCCTGGCGGTATGATTATTTCAGATTTTTGGTGCTGAAAGCGGTACCATTTTTTTGCATGGAAATATGTATTTTTTTAATTGTAGGCCTGTAATTTTTAGGAAAAACTCACTGAAATCTGTCCGAACAAGAGTCTAGTAAACATCCTGGGTATGATAAAATTTGAAACACAAAATCATAAATTATAATTTAATAAATAATCATAAAAATAATATAAAAATAATAAAAAATTTAATTCAATAATATAATCAAACCAAAAACACTGAAATTTGAAATATAGCGCCAAGTTCGCACATTGCTGAGCTCAGTCGCAAAATCGTTTTCAGTGTCTGATGACGAATTTCCCCCACGAATCATTATCACTCAATTCTGCAAGTGGTTCTGATTTACTATCTCTGTTCTCTAGCTGATCTAAACCGCTTTTGACCTAAAGGGACACTTTTTGGATGCCATGGACATTTCTCAGTTTCCAGGCAGAAAGAACAGACAAAATGCAGGCAGGGCGCCGGACAAAGCACTCTGACAAAATGTATGTGAAATTGGTTGAGACAGCAATGTTTTACTATGTAAAATGTAAAAAAAAAAAATTACATTTTTTAAAATTTTTAAATTTCCCACCGCCGGCGGCGGCGGCGCCCGTGCGTCCCGACGTCACAGGGACAGGACACAGAAGCCGGATGCCGGCATCGGCCAGAGGAGATGGCCGGGGACGCTGCAGGGGACACATCGCGGGAGCGCAGGGTAAGGTAGGTGAAGAACAAATGCCGGAGCAGTGCCGCATGGTATTCCCGAGTGTAGCTCGGGGTTACCGCCCTTGGTACTGAAATGTTACCCCAAGCTACACTCGGGAATATCGCTAAGTAGGTTAATGTGCCTATCTGTATTATCTTGCACATGTATTTTACATATTGAAAACAGGCCCTAAGCCATCTTCTTTTATGATATACAGCGGAACCCTACTATAGTTATAAGCATCAGTTACAGTCTAAATTAATTCTAATGTTTGTCCCTGTTTCCTTAAAGTGGTATTAAACCCAAAACCAAAACTGTATTATATTGCAGCTTACCAAGAAAAATTTAGAAAAATATAATAAACCAAAGTAGAGCAGAGCAGTGGACGGTGTCAGTCAGTAGGGTAGTGGACAGTCTCAGTAGGGTTGAGGTTGGTGTCTGTAGGGCAGTGGATGGTGTCAGTATTTGTTTTTTACAGTTTTCATTATTATTATTTTTCACATTATTTTTAATAGCCCAGTTAAAGGGGAGCACTTGGGGGAGGGGCTGGGCAGCAGAAAAAGCAGGAAGGACGGGAGGGGCAGCAGGGGAAGCATTTACTAGAACCGATCCCTTGGATTTTCCTTCTACATCAGCTGTACATCAGCTGTACACTGGTGGGAGGGCAAGGAGGAGATGCTAGCTTTCAGCTGCTCCAGGAGGACAATGAAGGGGATCGTTGGAAGGCAGGTATTTAAAAAATTAGAATTCCCAACAAGTGGCTGCAGAGTGGGATTTGTCTGCCCACTTCTGAGTGGCAGCTGCCTTAGGGCACCAGGGTAGGAGAGGGGGGGGGGCATTAAAATCCCAATCCCCAGCCACTTGCTGGGAATTCAGATTTTTAAAATACCTGTCCATGGGAGGGATGGGGGGAGGGGGGCTAGAGGTCATTTCCCATGGTTGTGTCCTCTGCACATCACCCCCTTTCCCCCAGTAGTGTCCTCTGCCCCTCCTTTCCCCCATAGAAGTGACCTCTGGCCCCCATTTCCCTTCCATAGCAGTGTCCCAAGCAGTATCCTACCTCTGTACAGAGGAGTGTGGAAGGCAGCACAGTTCTGGACTGATGGTGTCTTCCCCCTTCCCCCAGCCTCATCTGCTGCTGCTGTTAACCTAGGTGCACAAGGGAGAGGGGCAGCACAGTTCAGGACGGACCTAGCAACCAATCACCTGCAGGTTAATATGAAAAGTTAATTTGGCCAGTTCCTCCTCCTGCCCTCCCTCCTGAGCTGTGCTGCCTCCCGCTCTCCACTGTGCACTGAGGATGACAGCAGCGTAGGAGGCTGGGGGAAGGGAGGGGAGAGGGATCTGTCACCTGTCACCTACCTGCGTTCAACAGGTAGACCGCGATCGACTGGTTGCCGACCCCCGATGTAAACTGATACATTCCACTGGAGAGCTGGAGAGATTGTGCTTTTTGAAAATAGAAGAAAAACAGCTTAAAAAGGGAAACTAATGCAGCCATCATATCTAAGAATTGGTAACTGCAATATAATAAATGTTTGCTTTTGCGTTTAATACTGTTATAAGTTGTCATCAAATTTTCCACAGAATAGGAAAGAATTTCAAGCCATAAACTGCTATATCTTTAGTGAGCTTTTTATTGCAGTGAGTAAGAGGAAATCGCCCTAAAATGAAGGGTCATCCCACCTCTTACAACTATCACCTGAATTGGTGGGGTTATTTACTAGAACTGGAGAGTGCAAAATCTGGTGTAGCTCTGCAGAGAAACCAATCAGCATCCAGGTTTTATTGCCAAAGCTTAGTTTTAGTAAATCTACCCCAGTGTGTCCACAGGAAGATATACCATGTTTCAGTGACAATTGTAGATTCCCCCTCATTCTCTCCCTCATCAGTAGTGCCAAAGTTAGACCTTCAAAGTAATTAAACTGTAAACAATCAAAACCTAGAAAAGATTCTACCCTTTCTAGTCAATTAAATAATTATATTAAAATGATAATGTATTATACCTTATTATACCTTAAAAGAAACAATAATACAATAATGTTTTTCATTCCTATTCAATTCTTTTTTTTTTTTAAAGCTTACAAAAAGTTAAACTGGGCTTTCTGTTTATATAATTTATATAAAATGAACATGTATTACAGGGTGCACCCATGAAACTGGTTTTGTAAAGCATTCTAAATTTTCTGATGATAAAACACAACAATAGATTTTCTGTATGGCTGTCTCTCTAATTAAAGCCAAAGTCTAGTTAAAAAAAAAGAAACACAAATCAGCACAAAGGACATGACTTTCTACATGTTTTATTACTGTGTTGTGTCTCTTTTGCTGCTGGGCCCTTGTTTTCTTCTACTTCTACTCCCCATGCCATAATATTTCTGTGCTGTGAGGGTTAATAGAACTGGGGGAATTGACATTTGCACTCATAATTAGTGCCTGACTTTGCCTGTCCCTTTCCACCCAGCTCCCCCATTCACAGAAATTGCACTACAGTGTCTATGATTGAAACAGAATCTACTGTATAAATGGTGGATGGGAAGATTATTGAAAATTCCACGTTCTCCATTCATAGGTCATGTTTAATTTATTGAAGCTCTAGTACTGGCTTCTTTGAATCCAGGAGCTTGGCAGAAAGGGTGGGCATAGTCAGACATTCTTATTATTTTCATCTGGAATATGCAGTTCCGTTTTGGGCACCAATTCACAAAAAGAACATTGGGGAACTGGAGAAAGTGCAGAGAAGGGCATCCAAACTGATAAGAGGCATGGAGGAGCTCAGCTATGAGGAAAGATTAGAGGAACTGAATGTATTCTCTCTTGAGAAGAGGAGATTAACCTCCCTAGCGGTTTTCCCGAGTCTAGCTTGGGGTTAAATCTAGCTGTCAAAAGTGGTAACCCCGAGCCAGACTCGGGGTCACCGCAAACTAAGTATCGGATCTGTGTCCCGAGTCCTGAGCCGCATGCAGCCATCCCCTCCCTCTGTCCCCTGTCTCCTTCCCTGCTTCCCTGGTATCTCACGCTGATCAGTGTGATCAGCGTGAGCCTGCCGTGCTGTGCCGTCAGGGAACGGGGCTTGCGGAAGGTGAGAGTTATTAAAATAGATCAGTGTCAAAATAAAGTGTTACTCTAGTGCATACATTGCAACTTTACCTCAGATATTTCCATAGTGAAGTTTTCAGTTTCTGGGACTAAAAAACTGTTTTGCACTCATGGCTTCCAAACAGGGTCTCGCTAGTGCCAAAGCGGTTTATGATGAGCTAGCAAACAGCGACGGTGAGGAGCTACTTGAATTGAGCGATGGCGACTCATGTGGCGATTTGTCTTCAAACACCAACAGTGAAGACAGCGGTGAATCTGAGATTGACGTGAGTGATCTGCGTACGTGGTGCACTATTGATTGCAGTACACCAGCGCCACCAAGATTTCCGTTTACCGGCGCACCTGGTATGAAAGTTCACGGTGAAGGTGACAACCCCTTGGCGTACTTGGAATTGATTCTGACCACCGATGAGGTTATTGAAATTATCGTGATGGAGACAAATAGGTACGCAGCGCAACAACTAGCTGCTCCACACAGCAGGTTTTAACGAAGCAGAAAGTGGGAACCTGTCACCAAATAGGACATTTGGCTGTTTCTCGGCCTAATTATTCTGCAAGGAGTGGTGGGGAAACCGCTGCAGAAGTGGTACTGGACCACCAACAAAATGCTCACCACGCCGTTCTTTGGCACAGTCATGTCGGAGTACAGCTTTTCCCTTATTATGAAATTTTTGCACTTCGCAAATAATGAGGATTTTGATGAAAGAACTCATCCAGCTCCCAAGCTAAAAAAAAATTTGGGAAGTCTCCCAAATAATTGTAAGAAATTTCCAGCAGAGCTATGTGCCAGAGAGAGACATCAGCATAGACGATAGTCTAATGGCCTACAAAGGAAGGCTCAGCTGGATACTGGATACAGCATATGGCGTCCAAGAGAGCACGATTTGGTGTCAAATCCTACCTGCTGTGCGAATCCTCTACCGGCTACATATGGAACACAGTTATATACACTGGCAAAGGCACAAAATTTGATCCCAAGTACAGCAACTACGGAATGGCAACATCTTCCGTCCTGTCACTGATTGAGCCTCTGCTAAACCACGGCTACTGTGTAACGACAGACAATTTCTACACCTCTCCAGAACTTTACAAGGTTCTTTTTCAGCACAAAACGGATGCATATGGAACCGTTCAGGCTGACCAGCGCAACCTGTCATCGATGTTTGCAAAAAACAAACTGAAGTCGGGAGAATTAGTTGCCTGGCAGAAAGGCAAAATGATTGAACTTAGATGGCGGGACAAGAAGGATGTGTGCCTAATGAGTACCGTTCACAATGCCTCCACAGTGATGGTACAAACAAAAGGTGGGAAAAACATTCAGAAGCCACAGGTTGTTATTGACTACAACAGCACCATGGGAGGTGTCGACAGAGCTGACCAAGCTATGACATTCTATCCGGCGATGAGAAAGCAGCAGAGGAAATACTACAAAAAGATTTTCCGGCATCTTCTAGAACAGTGCATTGTGGAATGCCTATATTCTGTTCCGCAAAAACAGTGACAAGCCTGTGGTTCTTGCGGACTTTATCTGGAAAGTGGCTGAATCCATTTTCCTCAAGCATCAAACACCATCAGTGTCTGTAGGTAGATCCGGACGACGTGCTTTGGGAGTTGTCAACCCAGAACGCCTGACTGGACGTCATTTTATGGACCACATCCAACCAACCCAAAAAAAGGCAGCACCTACACGGATGTGCGTGAAATGTTGCTCTCAGCAAGATGAGAGTGGAAAAAAATCCGCAAGGAAACGAGGTTGCACTGTCCTGATTGCGATGTCGGACTTTGTGCAGTCCCATGTTTCAAAATATATCACACCCGTGATGTTTTCTAGAATATGCAGTGTCTTTATAATATTGTTTGGAAAGAGTTCCGTGTGTTTGATTTGATTAAATTATTTTATTTATTATATTATTATTTTTTATTATATTATAATTTATTATTTAATTTATTAGACTTTATTGCACCAAGGATGTCTACTAGACTCTTGTTTAAACAGATTTCAGTGAGTTATTCCTAAGAATTACAGGCCTACAATAAAAAAACAACATATTTCCATTGAAAAAAATGTACCGCTTTGAGCACAGAAATACTGTGGGGATATGATCAACATGTATAAATGCATCAGTGGTCCATATAGTGAACTCAGTGTAGAGCTATTCACCCTGAAATCATCACAGAGGACAAGGGGGCACTCTTTACATCTGGAGGAAAAGAGATTTAATCTCAAAACATGTAAAGGTTTCCTCATAGTAAGAGCTGTGAAAAAGTGGAATAGAGTCCCTCAAGAGTTGGTTCTGGCCAGCTCAGTGGATTGCTTTAAAAAAGGCCTGGATTCTTTCCTAGATATACATAACATACAGCAACTGGATACTAACATTTATAGGTAAAGTTGATCCAGGGAACATCCGATTGCCTCTCGGGGATCATGAAGGAATTTTTTCCCCTGCAGGAGCAAATTGGATCATGCTTTGCTGTTTTTTTATTTTGCCTTCCCCTGAATCAACTGTGGGTAGAGGATTATAACTTTTTTTTTATGGTTGAACTAGATGAACTTTTGTCTTTTTTTAGCCAGGCTAACTATGTAACTATGTTATTGAGCGCAAATGACTGCCCCCTCAGTTCTCTACAGGGAGTCCTTAAAAGCTGGACACAATGCATAGGCAAAATGCATATTTTCAATAAATTTCAATACATTTTTCAACAACAATTTATTTCATTGGAAGATTAGGCAAAATCATTTGCAATTTGATTTCCACCATTTGTGATACAAAGTTTCATGTGCTTTGCAAGATTTAGATGTGTATTGCCCACCGCGGCACCAGAAGATTATGGCGGAGGGGTAGAGAATCAATGGTGGAAAATTTCAAGGAAACTAGTAGCCATCAGCACAAGCGTGAAAGAGAAGTATGCCCAGAGAGTGAAGGGTAGCACAAGCTCATGGCAGCAGCCAAATACACATAGTGATCCAGTGCAAGTGGTGCAGCCCCCCTTTTTGGTGATAACAGTAATATGACAAATAAGATAAATCTCCCGCAGACAGCAATAAAACCTGACAGGTGTTTTAATCCCTCTCCACTCTATCCAAAAGTAATAAAGTCTGGTAATTGTATATTAGCTTCTTTCTATTGTAAGGAAGGTACTGTATGTAAAAGATAAAAATAATTATATTTATTTCAGAAGATAAATCCTTTTTTATTACAGACTTAGTTTTAATTTCTCTTTGGTTAACTGCTTTGTTATTTCCAGATAAAGAACATTGATTTGAACCATTTTATTTTTTGTTTCTTTCATGACAGAGTCTTTGGATCTGACTCCATGTTATTTCTCCATGACAAGAATGTGGAATGTCCTCACTTCATACTGTCCAAGTTAAGAGAGATTACATAGTGTCTACATTGGCCAGAGGTTCAGTGGACAAATATGAAAGCTTGCTTGACCACCTTCTATCACAAAATGCCCTTAACTGGGAAGAATATCAATCATGTACACATTTGGGACAGCCTTTATGTAGCCTGGTTAGAAGCCTACTGGACAATATTACCTGTAAAGGCGACACTCATTGCAGCATTTTCTTAGATGCTCTCCAGAAAATTGAGACTTTACCACATGAGGAACAATTTTGTTGTCAGGTTCCTGAGGATCTGTCAGATTTTTCTCACTATCTACAATGTGAACGGCCAAGGATTGTTCAATTAATCCACCACTACATGGGTGCTCTTTTACAACAACTTTCAGAGCACGGATATATCTCTGAATGTGAAATTAATAATATACAACTGCATATCTATTCACCTTCTCAAAAGGTAGGTTATTTTCAGTTGTTCATGGAAATCAAATACATGTTTTTGACTCCTAAGTAAGGCTGGTAAGTAAGTGAGGTTGAATGAAATAAAAGTGACCCATTTCCCCCATAGGGAAATAGCTCCCAATGTGCAATTGTGTCCTGATGGTGGGGAGCCTTATCCACCATCAGAACACACTGATCAGTGCTGCTGGCTATAGCTGGTGGCACTAATCATTCAGGACCCTGCTGAACCGGACGCATTTTAATCATTGTATGGTCCCATTAATATACAAGACCTCCTCAGCTTTCAGGTTCCGGATTGTAGGGACTTGAGGTCCAGCCACCTGCTGGTGAAGTCAGGTATTGCTTCATTTCCAGTCTGAAAACATTACACTTTGTGAATACATTGAAGTTGAACTAAAGGCAAAACATTTTTTAAATTTTGGATAATTGTAAGGGAGAGTTATAACCACACTCCCAAACTATAAAGAATATAACATTTTATTATTATAAAAATATATCAGAACACTTTATGACCCTCCACCAATTAAAAACAACAGATTTTCATTAAAAAGCCACCAAAGGGGTCCCCCCACACATTCATGTCACACCCTGATATTTATTGGTTATGAACAACCATAGCTTACAAATGTCCATGAATTGGATTTATTTTCTCAAAGCAGATTTTTTTAAGTGATATTAAAGATTGATTTATTTTTAATAACAAATAAGTCATACTTACATGCTCTGTGCAATGGTTTTGCACAGAGCAGCCCCGTGCCTCCAGTTCATGGGTCCCCCGCCTACACTCCTGGCCTCTCCCTCCTGTCTAGCGCCCCTATAACACGCAGCTTGCTATGGGGGCACCTGAGCGGGATCACTCCCGAGCCACTGCTCTGTATGTCCACTCACACACGAAGTGTGGCTTGGCCTCACACTTGATCCCTCCTCAGTGGTTTATTGGCTGTGATTGACAGTAGCGGCAGTGAATGATTCAAAAAGGGAGATACCCGGGAGAGCTGGGACTTTCGTGTATAACGCTGGATCGGGATGGGGCTTAGGTAAGTATTTAGGGGTGCTGGGGGACTGCTGCATACAGGTTTTTTACCTTTCCTGCATAGAATGCATGAAGTTAAAAAACCTTGAGGCTTTACAACTGCTTTAAATCTTTCACAACACTATATCTTTGTGATTAAGTTTTATATTTTTTATTGTTGCAGCAGCAAACTACGAATACATTTTTCTCTTCCTAGTTACTATATTTTCAGGACCCCATACAACTGTTATACACACACAATCTCATTTAGGGTCAGTTCACACCACAAAAACACACTCCATATGCATTCTGGATACTTTTTTGGCTTAAAGTTCACACCACACTCTGTTCCGGTGAAGTTTTGATGCAGTTTGCTATGTTCCATTACAGTTCTGTGCAGAAAAAATGCACCATGTTCTACTTTTTTTTTCTGAACTGGAAACAGACTGGAACTGACTGCACTGGTGTGAACTAGGTCATTGGAATACATGGAAAACACTGTGCATGCATTTTTAATGCAGAAAAAAAACACACTGGACTGCAGCTAATGTGAACTAGCCCTTAGGCTAGATTCACACCTTGTGGTTGTGGGTGTAGGCCAGCATGTACATCACAGCTGTTCCTGCTCCAGCAATCACCCACAGCCAAACTGTGCTGCTCCTTTGCAGACATGCAGGGCTACATTCTTAATGGCACTCCTACCTCCTACATATCTTAAACCACAACACGTTTTCGGGTGTGGGAAATCACATGGTGTATAAGCACCATGTAATTTCCCTGTAGCTCCATTTTAAATAAAGGTGCAGGAAACTTTTTCTGCATGAAAATGCAGACACAGCAGCCCAGTGAAATGAATGGGCTGCTGTGCCCACACAAATGCAGCTCTCAGAGCTTCAAAAGATAAGAACCTAGCCTCAATCATATCATTAGTATTTTACACTCCAGTTTTGGATCCTCATCCTTATTTCAGATCACATCCACATACATCTATATTGTTGAGCCTTTATGCATTCATGGTCTCCTCTAATTTCATTGACCACCGAAATCCACATTAATGAGTAAAACGTATCTCCTCTACTTCACACACAGGTGTGGTGTGCATGTGATTTCCCAACAACTTCACTCAAAGATTAACAATTGGAGTGGATTCAACTACAGTCCACCATCCAATGCTTATAAATATAGCTAGCATCTAATGTTTAATGTATGGTGTAATATGCTGCCTTCAGCTTCAGCTTCTTTAGTCAGTGATCCATTAGCAATATAGTCTAAGCACAGACTCTAATTCTTGCATAATATGAACATGCACCTTTCACATCATGTTTGATGCAAATCTGCTGAGATTTTCTACATTGTAATAACAGTTCACACATACACTATATTGCCAAAAGTATTGGGACACCCCTTCAAATCATTAGATTCAAGTGTTCCAATCACCTCCATGGCCACAGGTGTATAAAATCAATCAAGACATGCAGACTGCTTCTACAAACATTTGTGAAAGAACAGGTCTCTCTCAGGAGCTCAATGAATTCAAGCCTGGTACCGTGATAGGTTGCCACCTGTGAAGTAAAGCCATCCGTGAAATTTCCTTGCTACTAATTATTCTATGGTCAACTGTTAGTGGTTTTATAACAAAGTGGAAGTAACTGGGAACAACAGCAACTCAGCCACAAAGTGGTAGGCCATGTAAAATGACAGAGTGGGGTCAGTGTATGCTGAAGCGCATAGTGCGCAGAAGTCGCCAACTGTCTGCAGAGTCAATAGTTAAAGACCTCCAAACTTCCTGTGGCCTTCACATTAGCACAACAAAAAAGCATAGAAAGCTTAAAGGAATGGTTTCCATGGCCGAGCAGCTGCATCCAAGCCTTACATCACCAAGTGCAATGCAAAGCGTAAAGCACACCTTCACTGAAATCTAGAGCAGTGGAGACGTGTTCTCTGGAGTGATGAATCACACTTCTCTGTCTGGCAATCCAATGGACTTTTCTGAGTTTGGCGGTCACCAGGAAAACGGTACTTGCTTGACTGTATTGTTCCAAGTGTAAAGTTTGGTGGAGGGGGAATTGTGGTGTGGAGATGTGTTTCAGGGGTTGAGCTTGGCCCCTTAGATCCAGTGAAGGGAACTCTTAAGACATCAGCATACCAAGACATTTTGGACAATTTCCTGCTCCCAACTTTGTGGGAACAATTTGGGGATGGCCCCTTCCTGTTCCAACATAGGTGCACACCAGTGCACAAAGCAAGGTCCATAAAAACATGGATGACAAGTTTGCGGTGAAGGAACTTAACTGGCCTGCACAAAGTCCTGACCTCAACCCGATAGAACACCTTTGGGATAATTTAGAGTGGACACTGCAAGCCAGGCCTTCTTGTCTGACATCAGTGCCTGACCTGACAAATGTGCTTTTGGAAGAATGGTCAAACCTTCCCATAGACACTCCTAAACCTTGTGGACAGCCTTCCCAGAAGAGTTGAAGCTGTTATAGCCGCAAAGGGTGGGCCAACTCAGTATTGAACCCCACGGACTGAGATTGCCGTTAAAGTTCATGTGTGTGTAAAGGCAGGTGTCCCAATACGTTTGGCAATATAGTGTATCTTGGTTCAGCCTCCTATTGGTACTTTGAAACATGTGTAGTATGTATGTGGTCTCCCTCCATGCAATCTACCATTTAGTGCTTTTACCTATGCTTTGCATCTTATATTGCATATACTGCATGTAAAGCTATGTCCACCATAATTAGTCATATAGTTCAAGCACAAACTCTAAAATTCATGCACAACGTGAACATGCACCTCTCTCATCATGTTTTCATGCAAACTTGCTGAGATTTTTCCATGCTTTAATTACAGTCAGCTCCTCTATATGTGCAGCTTCTTTCAGCTACTTCTCACACAATTATAATGTGCATGTGGTCTTTCACTATACAATCTCAAAACTGTAAGATAGCAAAGAAAAGATAATAGGTGTTTTATTGCTTTCCATTATAATCCAAAAACTAAATGCCTTTAGTTATACTTTATAGCTATATATAGGCTTTGTATATACATGTAAATGAAAGCCATCGGCTTTGTGTACAAGTTATTGTGGTGTATTACTGTTGTGGATTGACATTATGCAAAAACAAGATTAAAAAAACTAAATTAAAGTGACTCTACTACTAGGAAAAACATTAAAAAAAAGATTAGTCCATAAAGTAAATAGTTATATCTCTCCTCTGCCTCTACCCATGCTGTTGATCTTCACTTTGTTCCAGACCTAAGCTTGCTGAAAAATCTTCAGCATCCAACACTTCCTGAAATGTTGGACTCTTGGTCCTCTAATGCCTGCTGTGGGGTTCATCTCCTACCACCTCTGTTACTACAGGACATTGGATATTTGTATTGTTTGAAATGACTTGTTTCTACATTTAGTTTGTTATAACATAGCCAAATCTGCTTATTGTATTCTCTGCTTCCTGTTTTGAAGTGCTAGCCAAGAGTTGTGTTTCAAGTATTTTGTATGTATTTATTTATTAAGTTTTTTTTTAATTTGGGAAATAAGCACATATATAGTACAACATTAGCACAGTAATAACCAGAAGGTTTTATGCAAACTGTTCATACACTTAGTAGAATAAATGCTTTGCTTCAATAAGATTCTTGAATTCTGAAGGCCTGCTTTTCATAGTTAGGAACAAAGCTCCACTAACTGCTCATATTTATTACTGAACCTTTTTAGTAGCATGCCAACAATATACAAAACCAATCTGCACCTTTGCAGAGGATAAGCAAATGCAAATTAACAGGACATGTCTTCTAAATGGTTAAAATTCTGTTTAATAGAGTACAGAGATTTGCAAACCAGTTTGTTAAAGTTATTTTTTATATGTTGTCTATATAACTCCTTAAAGAAGGCTTGACCAGTATTACTTGTGGTCCCTTGTGGGCAAGCATTAGAAAGTAATATTACACATTCTTCTAGAATTAACTTTAGCAACTAGGCACTTACCAAACACAAGTTTCAGAAATACAGTTGGCATACACAGCTTACATTCATTTAGTAGTTTTCCACTGTCAATTTTTTTAAAGTGGGACACACATGAAGGGGAATCTCCACTCACACACAAAAATAGGTAAATATTGGGCTTCCTTGGAAGCAGCCCTTGTGTGTGCACATGAGCAGATGTCCAGGGAAACCCACGCATGTGCAGATGTGTGACAGGGCTCTCTTGGGACCTGATCCTTGCTGCATATCTGTGCACATGCAGGGGTCAGGGAGAAAGACTTGTCTAGGCAAAAAAAAGAGGAACAGCACAAATAAAGCAATGCAAAAAAAAAATTACTCTAAACAGATTTGCTGGGTTGCTGTGATCTGCTGAGGGACTGGTATGCTGATTACATGCAGAAAAGTTCCTTCTTTCCATCAGGTTATCTCTCTCTCATGAATGGGGCTCTGTCCCTACCAACTTTCCTCATATTTCCAAGCTCACCGAAATGACTCAGCAGGGGCTATATATCGCCTTTCCTGCCAAGATAGCCATCCAAATCCCGTGAGAACTCATGGTCCGATCAGACACAGGCTCCTGCAAGATGGTAGCCAGAGTTCATGGCTGAGGACACTCTGGTGTCACCCCTGACTTTCCTTTTGAAGACAAAACAAAAGGGAAGACATTTAGTGTTAGAAAGTGAAAACTACACCAGAAATTTCATTGGAGGAAAACAGTGCAGGACCAACACTCCTGGTAAATGTAAAAGCCAGAGGCAAAAGTGGTTTACATCATCTTAAAGCGGAGCTTAAAGTAGAATTCCAGTGTAATTTCCTGATTAGGAAATATCTAATGCAAGGCCTCCATTCCACCAAAAAAAAAGCCCTACTGAAATAATTGCACTGTACACGTTTGTTCATATTTTTATTGTGCTATGCGAAATACATAATAGGTCTGTTAAAAAATAATTAGTGGTTGATGTGTAAAGCATATGCAATTTGCAATGGTCATGGCCTACATGTAACCTATCATATGTGAAAAGATATGACTGCCATTGCTAAATGTCTTGTGCAATTTCTTGTTTGCTAGGCTAGACTCCCTCTGGACTAGTAAATTCAGTTTCAAAAAGCTGAATTAAGCATGTGGCAAGTGAAATTAAAGCTTTACATACTTAGTATACTTGTTCAAGGAGAGCAATCTCAAAGCCAGAAGGTCAACATGGCAGCTAGCATTTTCCCTAGCGGATCAGCAATGGCAGCTTTTTTTTCTCCTATGAAATGTTTCCTTAAACTAGAAGACATGTATAGTTTGAAAATTTTGAGGACTGATTGACTTGGAGAAAATTACATTGCTTTGTTCAGAATATTGTTAAGCTGAACTAAACTCATGCTTACATTAGGCAAGAAGACTTCTTGATCTCATCCAACTGAAAGGAAATGAAGCCGCAAGATGCCTACTAGAGTTCATCCACAATTTAGAGGAAGGAACGATAGCGCAAGTCACAGACGGTAACCTGAATTCCTAGTAAAATGTAGTTACTAAATTTGCCATGCTACATCAGCTGAAGGTCAACATAGTGCCTAGTTGGGAGATGGGCCTCTGATAATTCATTATTTACATTGTAATTAGCCTGTTTATTTATTTTTACAGAATTTAATTTAGTATTCTCATTCAACGTTATATATTTGTAACACAAATTATTGTATTTGCTTAGGCAGGGATACTACTTGGATTTATAAATAAATTAGTGTAGCGCTAAACATTCAAATAAGACTGGACCACTATAAATAATAATACATAATAAATAAATACTGTGATAAGTGCTGTGATCCTCTCAGTGCTCTTAGACCACTAAATACCCTCGTACATATACATCACAATATATTTTTTATGGAATGTGAGTATATTGCTTTATTTGTAATAGAGTGATATGTACGAGGGTATTTAGTGGTCTAAGAGCACTGAGAGGATCACAGCACTTATCACAGTATTTATTTATTATGTATTATTATTTATAGTGGTCCAGTCTTATTTGAATGTTTAGCGCTACACTAATTTATTTATATTTGGACACTGTTTTGGGTATCGGTTTGAGTGTTAGCTGCATATCAATTAGGAGGGGGGTTTTCCATAGAAGCGCAGGAGGATTCACAATAATCTATACTACTTGGATTACCCTGGTTAGTTCAGATATCTGAAAGCATGTGGCATAAAATATTTTTGTTGTTTTTAGTTCCTGGTTATGGCTGACAGGTTTTATTATACTTTCTGGCATGTCCTGTTTGTCTGCCCATGCTTCCTTTTACACCTTTCATCAGACACCACCCCATAATAAATCTGTGGATACAAAGCTAGGAACTGATAGTTCTAGGAGCAGGACTCACAGGTACAAGTGCTTAACCACAAGCCTACAGGGCACTTATACCCCCTTCCTGCCCATGCCAATTTCCAGCTTCCAGCACTGTCACACTTTGAATGACAATTGCGCGGTCATGCAACACTGTACCATTATGAAATTTTTATCATTTTTTTGAGACAGAGCTTTATTTTGGTGGTATTTAATCACCTCTGGGTTTTTGCACTGATGGGCACAGATGAGGAGGCACTGGCAGGTGGCACTGATGGGCATTGACAGGCATCACTAATGGGCACTGAAAGGTAGCACTAATATATGGCACTGATAGGCAGCACTGACTGGCACTGATAAGCAGCACTGACTGGCACTGTTAGGTGGCACTGACTGGCACTGTTAGGCGGCACTGATTGGCACTGATAGGCGGCACTGGCAGGCACTGATAGGCGGCACTGACAGGCACTGATAGGCGGCACTGACTGGCACTGATAGGTGTCACTGATTGGGTGACACTGAAAGGCAGCTCAGATGGGCACTGATATGTGGCATTATTGTGTACTGGTAGGCACTGATATGTAGCATTGATGTGGCACTGATGGGCACTAGCACGTGGCACTGATGAGCACTGATAGGCGGCACTGACTGGCACTGATAGGTGTCACTGATTGGGTGACACTGAAAGGCAGCTCAGATGGGCACTGATATGTGGCATTATTGTGTACTGGTAGGCACTGATATGTAGCATTGATGTGGCACTGATGGGCACTAGCACGTGGCACTGATGAGCACTGACAGGTGGCACTGATGGACACTGACAGGTGGCACTGCTGGGGCTACACTGATCATCAAGGCACACTGATCATCAGTGCTCTGATGATCAGTGTAGATGTCCCCGGCTCTCCTGTAGATGTGTAGATGTCCCCGGCTCTCCTCTCCTCTTGAGCTGTCAGCGTGACAGCTCGTAAGGAGAGAAATGCCGATAATCGGCATTTCCCTGTTTACATGTGTCCAGCTGTGATTGGACACAGCTGATCATATGACCGAGCCAACATCTTCGGCTCTTTCCATGGATCGGTGATACGCTGTGTCCGAGGGACACAGCGCACGTCTGATTGCCGTGCTGCACGCTCCCTGAGCCGCGCATGCGCGTTGAGAATGGGAGGACGTCATATGACGTCCTCCCAGAATGAGAGAACCACCTTGCGCCCGTCATTGGACTATATGGCGGGCGGGAGGTGGTTAAAGGCCACCAATTCTAAACAACGACCCTAACACCTAAGCCTTGCCCTAACACTTAAAGAATAATTTCAGGCATTGATATGTTATACATAGGTATATTGGTCCAGCTTGGAACAAAGGGGGGTCTCCTCCAGACATCATCGCCACTTGTGAAAACAGAAGGGGTAATACCCCTGTCATTTTATTTTCTGCTGTGCTTGTTTTTACTTCTATGCAGCAAAACAATGTTTTTTTTTCAAAGTTAAATACACTTTAATGGGAAGCAAGGGATATTCTCTGTCACTCACTAGCAAGTAGCAGAAGGCTGTAATCAGGTCATTGAGATCAAGGAGGTCCTTGAGAAGCACCCACTGCTATACCATGGGGGAATTAATACTGTTTTGTATTGCTGTGTGCTGATTTGTTCTTGATTGTTATCTATTTTGCATTGAACATGGAAGGCAGTGGGCAAGACTGCAGGAGCGCAGTGCTTCCCAATCTCAACTGACCTTATAGGTTGGACCTTCTTTAGTTCCTCGGTACATACTGAACACCTCTATCAGCAATTAACCATAATCCCAAATTAAAAGAACTTCATAGTCTCAGTCTAATACTTCCAACACACTGTATTCTCACTAGTTAAGTGCTAACAATGCAACACCTACAGTAGGTAAAATAATTATTTGAACCCCTCCAGATTTTGTAAGTTTGCCCACTTACAAAGAAATGAAGGGTCTATCATTTTTATCATAGGTGTATTTTAAATGACAGAGGCAGAATATCAACCAAATATCCAGAAAAAAACACAATACAAATGTTATACATTGAGTTGCGGTTCAGTGAGTAAAATCAGAATTTGAGCCCCAAGCAAAACATGACTTATTACTGGGTGGAGAAACCCTTGTTGGTAAGCACAGAAGTAAGACATTTCTTATAGTTGGTTACTATGTTTGAACACATCTCAGGAGGGATTTTAATCCACCTTTCTTTACAGATCTTCTCTAAATCCTTAAGATTTCTTGACTGTCTTATGCACCTTTGGCCATTAGATTGCGCAAACCAAATAGGGGCAAAAAAGAAAAAAGAAAGGAGGGAAAAGATTAACAGACTTCTAAGTGAAATATTTGATCTTGAACAGGCCCATAAAAAGAAAATAACTAAGGAGTTAATGCAAAAAATAATAAAGAAGAAAGAAGAATTAGAAAATGTAATGGAGGAAGAAAAATGAAGAGTCTTTAATAAAGTAATAAGTGAGAGGTATAGATGGGGAGATAGGCCGGGAAAGTATTTAATGAGAACTCTAAGAAAAAAGAAAAGTAGGAATTACATAGAAAAAATAAGAAATCCCAAGGGTGAATTGGTGCACTCAACTAGAGAAATCGCGGGAGTATTTAAGGACTAGTATAGTAAGTTATATAATATAATACCCCAGGATATTTTAAATAAAGCTGAAATAGTAAATAGAGAAAAAAGAAGAACATACTTAAGAAAATCAGGGTTATCAAAATTAAGTGAAATACCATTGAACTCTTTAGAATTAGAAATTACGTCAGAGGAAATAAAAACAGCATTAAAAAGTACTGCGGTGGGGAAAAGTCTGGGCCCAGATGGGTATTCGGTAAGATACTACAAAAAATATAAAGAGTTGTTAATACCTAAGTTGAAGATATATATGAACGCTTTGGGAGGAGAGATGGAAATAAGGGGAGAATCTTTGCAGGCTAATATAGTTTTAATCCACAAGGAAGATAAAGACCCCACCCAGTGTGCAAGTTATAGACCAATTGCGCTGCTGAATGTAGATACCAAATTGTACGGTAAGGTATTGGCAATTAGGCTGAAGGAGCTGATGCCGGAGTGGATACATGGGGACCAGGTGGGGTTTGTCCCGGGGAGAGAGGGAAGAGACAACGGCTTGAGATCGTTGCTGCTTATACAGGAAGGAAAAAAGGGAAAGCCCCGGTGGTACTGTTGTCAATTGATGCCGAGAAAGCATTTGATAGAGTGAGTTGGGGATTTATGATGGATACCCTGGAGGTGTTGGGATTGGGGGACAGAATGAGAAAATGGATTGGAAGGTTATATAGAGGGCCTACAGCCGCTATTATGGTTAATGGAGGAAGATCTGAGCTTTTCGGGATGTCAAATGGAACAAGACAGGGATGCCCACTATCCCCATTGTTGTATGTTTTATCATTGGAGCCATTATTGTCAACAATAAGGAAGAACATAGATATAAAGGTTATTTGGATAGGAGTTGGAGAACATAAGGTGGCAGCCTATGCGGACGACTTGATGTTCTATGTTGGAAATCCTAGGTTATCACTCCCAAATCTAATGAAAACATTGAAGGAATATGGGGAATTATCAAATCTGAAAATTAACATGACAAAAACTGAAATCTTAAATATAAATATTAAAAATAGTGAAAAAGAAAAAATACAAGAAGAATTCCCCTTTGTTTGGAGAGAAAAAGAATTAAAGTACCTAGGGATAAAATTGTCAACCTCAACTAAAAACCTGTATAAAGATAATTATATTTCACTATTAAACAAGCTTAAGGAGGAGGTGAAGAGAATGGGGAGTGGAAATACGTCCTGGATAGGCCGCATAAACTTGATAAAAATGATAATTGTGCCCAAAGTCTTATATAAATTTCAAATGATTCCAATTAAACTTCCAGAGGCATATTTTAAAGAACTTAAAAAAGTGATAATGAGATATATATGGAGGAACAAAAAACCTAGAATGTGCTATGAAATGTTGACTAGAACTAAGGAGAGAGGTGGTTTGGGTGTACCAGATTTTAAGAGATATTACAAAGCGGTGATAATTGCGAGAATTTTTGATTGGACCCATAACCCAGGGAAAAGCTGGGTTAAAATTGAAAATACACTAAGTGGAACAAATTTAAGTAGAATTATATGGGTGCCTGCACAATATAGGGGATTAGATACTAACACAAAATTTTTTTGACTTTTTGCTATTAGCATGTCCAGTATAAAAATGTAAAAATCAAATTTCGACAGACATTTAGGCCAAAATGTATTCTGCTACATGTCTTTGCTAAAAAAAAAATCCCAATACGTGTAAATTAATTGGTTTACGTGAAAGTTATAGCGTCTACAAATGGCAGTATATATACTGGAATTTTTTCCATACAAAGCAGCGTGCAGAAGCTGACAGGGGAGAGATCCGTATTGTTTACATACAGACCTCTCCCCCCATCAGTGATGCTCAGCAATCGCTAGTTGCCGGTGGGGTATCACCGGCTGGGATCCGGTGATCGACAGCTGAGGCCACCAATGGCGCAAAGGTAGGGCACGTGCATGCCCCCTACCCAGAAATATAAAGTCACATATATACAGTTGCAAGAAAAAGTATGTGAACCCCTTGGGATTACGTGGAGTTTTGCATGAATTGGTCATAAAATGTGCTCTGAACGTCATCTAAGTCACAACAATAGAAGAACACAGTCTGCTGAACATAATACTACACAAACATTAGATGTTGCCATGGTTTAATTGCACATAACATGTAAACATTCACAGTGCAGGGAGGAAAAAGTATGTGAGGCCCTAGCTTAATGACTTCTCCCAGAGCTAATTGGAGCCAAGAGTGAGCCAACCTTGACTCCAATCAGTGTGATGATATTGGATGTGTTGCTGACAGCTGTCCTGCCCTTAAAAAACACACACCTGTTTTGGGTTTACCGGTTTCAAGAAGCACTGTCTGATGTGAACCATGCCTCGCAGAAAAGAGCTCTCAGAAGACCTACGATCAAGAATTGTTGACTTGCAAGAAGCTGGAAAGGGTTACAAAAGTATCTCCAAAAGCCTTGATGTTCATGTGTCCACGATCAGACAGACTGTCTACAAATGGAGAAAGTTTAGCACTGTTGCTACTCTCCCTAGGCATGGTCGTCCTGTAAAAATGACTGCAAGAGCACAGCGCAGAATGCTGCAGGAGGTAAAGAAGAATCCCGGAGTGTCAGCTAAAGACCTACAGAAATCTCTGGCACATGCTAACATTTTTGTTGACACATCTACAATAAGGAAAACATTAAACAAGAATGGAGTACATGGGAGGACACCACGGAGGAAGCCATTGCTGGCCAAAAAGAAGATTGCAGCACGTTTGAAGTTTGCAAAAGAGCACCTGGATGTTCCACAGCACTACTGGCAAAATATACTGTGGACAGATGAAACCAAGATTGAGTTGTTTGGGAAGAACACACAACACTATGTGTGGAGAAAAAAAGGCACAGCACACCAACATCAAAACCTCATCCCCACTGTGAAACATGGCGGAGGGAGCATCATGGTTTGGGGCTGCTTTGCTGCCTCAGGACCTGGACGGATTGTTGTCATTGATGGGAAAATGAATTCCAGAGTTTATCAAGACATTTTGCAGGAAAACGTATGACCATCTGTCTGCCAACTGAAGCTCCGCAGAGGATGGGTGATGCAACAGGACAATGACCCAAAGCATACAAGTCATTCAACAAAACAATGGCTGCAACAGCACAGAATACGCCTTCTGGAGTGGCCCAGTCAGAGTCCTGACCTCAACCCAATTGAAACGCTGTGGCATGACCTTAAGAGAGCGATTCACACCAGACATCCCAAGAATATTGCTACACTGAAAAAGTTTTGTGAAGAGGAGTGATCCAAAATGACTCCAGATCGTTGTGCAGGTCTGATCTGCAACTACAGGAAACGTTTGGTTGAGGTTATTGCTGCCAAAGGAGGGTCAACCAGTTATTAAGTCCAAAGGTTCACATACTTTTTCCTTCCTGCACTGTGAATGTTTACATGTTATGTGCAATTAAATCATGGCAACATCTAATGTTTGTGTAGTATTATGTTCAGCAGACTGTGTTCTTCTATTGTTGTGACTTAGATGACGTTCAGAGCACATTTTATGCCCAATTCATGCAAAACTCCACGGAATCCCAAGGGGTTCACATACTTTTTCTTGCAACTGTATATGTGATTTTGCACAGCCCTGCTGCCCTGTAGCAGTAGTTCTACTATAGGACGGTCCGGGAGCGGTTAAAAACTCAAACCATCTCATTTTATTGTCTTGGAATAATGCCCTGGGATCAATGAAGGCAGTCTCACTGAGACTTGAGCGTAGGTAGCACCGTTCTGGCCTGACTGTTCGTTATCAGGTTTGGAAGAACCATTTGTGTGACTATAAGGGGAGATTTACTAAAACTTGTGCACAAAGAATCTGGTGCAGCTGTGCATGGTAGCCAATCAGTTTCAGCTTATTCAATTAAGCTTTGACAATAAAACTTGGAAGCTGACCCCCCTACTGACCCCAGGCCCTCGGGCAGTGCCCGAGTTTCCAAATGATCAGTCCGCCCCTGCATCTAAGGGACAAATAGAGACTGCTAGATCCAATTATTTCTCCCATGCCATTGAAAAAAAAATTAACAAATCTAGACAACTGTTCTGCAGCATTGATAGATTATTAAAACCTTGTTGTCCGTCCACATTACCAGCCTCAACACAGCTTTATAACACATAATTATAGTTTTTTCTCCTCAAAAATTGACAAAATCAATTGTGATCACACTCTTACCACAGAACACGTTTTTTCCACATCACTTCCAGACTCCCCCTTGTTTTACTAGTTCTTCTTTCTTCCAATTCTCTTTGTTTAACTTTGCATCTCTGATTAAATTGGTCTCTAATATAAAATCTTCCACCTGCATACTTGATCCTATTCACACCAATTTATTTAAATCTTGTTTTACTTCTCCATGCCCCATTATTCTCAATATAATAAATGACTCCCTTAGTACCGGTTTTGTAATAACGTCCTATGCTATACACTGTAGCTGATCCATACATTTGTGTTCTCTCAACTTGACTACTGCAATGCTCCACTCGCTGGTTGACCTAAATTCACTATTAATCGACTAGAATATGTACAAAATTCTGCAGCCAGAATCCTGACTAGGCCTGGTACAAGTGATCATATTACCCCTATTCTGGAGTTCTTGCACTGGCTATTAGTCAGATTTCGCATGTACTTTAAGATCCTCTTTCTCACCTATAATGCTCTTCATGACTTGGTACTCCAGTATCTCTCTGAACTTTTATTAACATAAGCCTAGTACACATGATGTGAAAATTGGATGAATGATTGCATATGGGTTTTTGCAAGCTACTCTCATAATGAATACGAGAGTGCTACTAAGCATACGAAAGTTCTCGTATGATCTAGTATATGTTCCCATGTGTGTAGCAATGTAACAGCATGTAATTGGAAGTGAGGTCATGTATGTATGACCCCTCTGCAGATAATTACCAAATTGTAGCAATAAGATTATCACTCCATTATTGCTATTATCATATTTCTATCCTTAAAACAGTATGTTTTTGTATTTAGGAGCTTTTTTGCTGTATACGAAGATTGTTTTCTTTGCCATTTTTTTTCTTCCGGTTAGTTTTCATGTTTTCAATCATGTGCGGTCTTGGTCACCCAATTTTTACAGACTTATACTGTACTGATTAATCTTACTTTGATTATCTTACAATAAAAATGTTTGTGCTTGTCCCTTCAAGTATTTTCGCATTAACTGTCGTAATCGGCACTTGAAAGCTGTGTACTGACAAATAGATTATCGGATGATCACTCCGACTGTGGTTTTTTTCGTCTCATGTTTTCATTGTGTGTACTAGACCTTAACCCCCCCGCTTGTAACCTCTGCTCCTTGAATTCTGGTCTTCTGTGTTTCCCCCATTCACCTACACTCGATGGGACACAGAGCTTTCTCCTGCTACGGCCCAGAACTCTGAAATTCGCTTCCAAAGAACATCATAGAGTCATCTTCTCTAAACTCATTCAAATCAAATCTAAAAACGAATTTCCTTTGTTTTATCCAGGGGCGGACTGACCATTTGGAAACTCGGGCACTGCCCGAGGGCCCGGGGTCAGTAGGGGGCCCCATGAGATGCCCCTGGTACCTTTTTCATAGGCTTTTTTGAGTTTGGGCAAGGACACAGGGGCCCCATGATCCCCTATTGCCCGGGGTCCCCATAAGTTGTCAGTCCGCCCCTGGTTTTATCCTGTGTTTTTGTTTCTCTTGTCTTTGTAAAGTGCTTTGAGAAGCTATCTTTAAAGGCGCTATATAAAATAAAGTTGTTTTTTTTATTATTATTATTATTATTTAACCAATTCTGCTTTCATACTTTTAATTTATTCCCCTAATGGACTTAGCTACTTTAATTTCTTGCTATTAGCCTTTTTATTTGGCAAGACCTGATTCTTTGATACACTGATCCCAGTTGTGTCCAATTCATATACAGCAAACAATTAGTTCCTGGTGATTGTGCCACCACTAAGTGCCCATATTAATCCATCACTCTTACGCCCTGAAGAAAGAAGAGGTCTGAGGTCTGAAAAGAGTACTGGCTGTTCTATGTTGTCTTCTTTTGGAGCTTTTGGAGTCTCAAACCTTTTGATTAGTGTTCTCATTGGACTTTGTACATGAGGATGTTACTTTTGTCTGTGTTCTCCTCACTTTCTGTTCTGGTAACAGGTGTCAAAGATTAGGATGACAAAAGAAATATCCTCAGTATGGACACTAGTATCATTCAAAACCTGGCGGGAGTTCTATCCCTTGCCCATCCACTGAAAAACAAAATAAAACTTTGGGATAAGTTGGGCTTATTTTTTGTCATACCTGATCCCTTTGCGGAGGAACCCTAACGATTAGCAGTGAATTGGATCCTACTTTATCCTGGTGACATTATCCTCTAGTCAACTGCTGGTAGCTCCCATGTCCTTTTGGTGCACTGTGCTGCAGCACAGCTTTTAAAAACTTTACACAAATAGAAGTTAGAGCTTTCAGTTTGCTCTCTACTTTTCTGGGAGTTCAAATATGAAGAAATATTCTGACTAAGTTGGCATTTGACCCTTATGCAATCATTTTTGATTTTTTTACTTTAGGAAATCTGTTGCAGAGACATTACGTACATCTTGATTTATTCAAAGAGTGATATATCGGGCAGGGAAATACTACTTCACTGAAATGTCAAACTACATTGCTAAGTAAAAAATAAGTACAAAACTTTATCTACTTTTTAACATAATTTGGCCTTACTTAGTAACATTGTAAATGTTGGTATACAATGAAACTATATTAAACTATACCCAAATAAACTTCTTCAGGTTAGATCCCAACTTCAGGTAAATAGAAAATTACTTTTTTTCTAGGGGAGAAACTAAACAGTTGTATTTACTTTACAGTGGAACAAATAACATTTATGGCAGTGCAGAAAGCAATGGCGTACAGTGGACAATTTAAAATAATCTTTTAGCATCTTAGAAAAACAATGTGACAGTTGAATGTGACCAACTGCTAGTAGCAACTACATTTTAGAAATAATTGAAAACACATTTTTCGCAAACCTTGTAGTTTATTTTTTTAATTGTATCTCTTTTAGATTGTCTGACATTTCATAAAAAATTGAAGAACACCATAAGTGCTCAAACAAGGTTTCTTAGCACCTACGATGGGACAGAAAACATGTGTCTAGAGGATGTCTATACAGAAAGTGTCTTGGAACTGTCAAGAACTAAACACATGTCAGATCATGGCAATGGCTTTCAGAGCACCCTGGGCCTTCATAACATTTTTAGTGATCAGGGAATTATAAATGAAAATGCTGATACCATAATAATTCTTGGAGATGCAGGCAGTGGCAAAAGCACATTGCTTCAACACATTCAACATCTCTGGGCACGTGGACAAGCTTTCCAAAAGTTTTGCTTCATTTTCCCCTTTAGTTGTAGAAGGTTGTGTTGTATTACAAAGCCAATTTGTCTAAAAGCTCTTCTTTTTGAACAATGTTGCTGGCCTGATCGACACCAGGAAGATATATTTCAATTCATCATAGATCATCCCAGTCAAGTCCTTATAACATTTGATGGATTTGATGAGTTAAAATTTTCTTTCACAGAGGAGAATAGGCACTGTTCTCCCATAGAACCTGCAAGTATTGCAAGCATTGTTTTTAACCTTATTGAAGGAAACCTAATGAAGGACTGCATGAAAATTGTTACAAGCAGGCCTGATGCTGTCACTATGCCATTAAGGAAATACATCAAGAAAGAAATCAACTTGAGGGGATTTTCAGAAGAAGGCATTGAGACATTTATAAGGAAACATCATGACAACCCTGACATATCCAGAGGTATCATTAGCTTGGTAAAAAACAGCTCGTCCCTTACTGGACTGTGCCATATTCCAGTCTTCTGTTGGATTATTTCAAAGTGTCATAAGGAACTTATAAACTATGACTACAAAACTCCCCAGACTATGACCGATATGTACATGCTGACTCTAAAACACTTTCTCTTACATGCTTCAACAAACTTAAAGCGAACACAAAATATTCTTTCAGAAAGAACTAACTCTGTCAAACACCTTGGTATGATAGCGCTCATTGGTCTTCACAAAGCTATGTATGTGTTTTCTCCCCAAGAGATTACCAAAGCAGGAATAACAGAAGATGATCTCTCTTTAGGTTTTCTTGTTATTTCCAAAAACCTTTTAGATGAAGGACAAACTTCTTTGCACTACTACGAGTTCCTTCATATCACATTTCAATGCTTCTTTGCTGCTCTGTACATTGTAATGAGTGATGATATGGACTCCTCTATATTATACCAACTATTTAAGTGGAATAAAAGGGAAACAAGGAACTCGCTTGTTGAAAGACTTCCTATGCCATGTGTACAACCTGTTTTTCAAAGACAAACTAAAATGAAGTTACAATACATAGAGATTAGAAATCTTCAAATTACAGCAACATTTGTAGCTGGGCTTTTTTCAGCTGTACTGAACAGTTTGTTAGTTGACTCATGGAAACCTGAAAAACTGACCAAAAAATGTAAAACCGTTAAAAAATGTTTGGCTAAAGCAATCCAAAAACACTTCAAGTCAATATCACCAGCGCTGCCATATGAGAAAAAAGCCATGCATGCCATGCCCGAGTTTGTCTGGCTTATAAAGTGCCTTTATGAAATGCAGGACATCACTTTGGCTGAGAGAGCTGTACAGGGTCTTGCAGTTGATCATCTGAAAATGACCTATTGTGGCATTGGTCCTGCTGAATGCACAGCATTGTCCTATGTACTAAAGCATTTAAAAAACCCAGTTGGTATACAATTGGACCACAATTCTGTTGGTGACACTGGAATTGAGCAGTTGATTCCCTGTCTTCATATCTGCCATGCTCTATAGTAAGTCTGTTTATGTATTATTTTTTTTTTAGTTCAATGTGTTTTTTATTTTATCTTTCAGGGTTACAATGGTATATTTATCATGTACAATAGCATAATTGCAAATACAGAACATCAAAGGGACATTAGTGGAATATCTACATATATGCATAAAAAAACTAAATATTGTATCCAAGGTCACCAAACTTGATTAGTTGGTTACATGACAAAGAAGCAGATGGTAATGTGGGAAGGATTAGGGTGAGGGAAGGAATATTGGTGCATAAGGGGAGAAAAGATAAAGGATAAAGGCATAAAATAATGTTTTTAGATGTCAAAACAATGTACCAAAATCATCTCAAATATTTAAAAAATCTTGCGAGCCAGAAGGCAGACAAAAATTTCTAATGTTGGATCGCAAACCTCTTAGCACATAACTACCAATGTGGTTAAACGAAAAATGAAAATATATTTAGTGTTGCGCTCTCAAACCTTCAATCCATATATAATTACTTAAATCATATTAACAAAAAATTCCTTTATCCAAAAAAATTTTTTGCAATTATTAGGAATGATGTGTATAAATAAACATAAATTCTAATATTCTTATACTCTGAATCTTCTAAATCAACTCAGATAAACCATGTGCATAGAACAGTGATAAACAAACAAATATAAAAAAATAATATAAATAAAATGTAGAAAATATATATAATATATATACTATATATATATAAAATAAATGTCCCAAAAAGTGACTTTGTGCTGGAAAATCTTCAATAATATTAAATCGGTGACTGCTTGTGAATCCTCCCTCAAGTGAAGATATGCGCTCACCTCATAGGAAGCCTGCAATTAGGCTATATAAGCTTGCGGTTCACCTCCTTTGGAACCTGCTTGTTGAGAACTCCTATTGCAAGATATCCATGGTATACGACATATGCTGTGGAATGAATCTCTTCTCCAGAGGGTGCTATTCCTCTATATTATCATCTCCATGCGGTTCTCCACATACAAAAAAGATCTCGACATGGTGCTTTATCGTTTTAAAAGCTTGACTTTTATTTGCTTTAAGGTATGGCACTCACATGTGTGCGGATAGTGGTAGTACAAATACGATCCCCGACTGCCGCTGACTGCTAGAGCTGTGTACTCGTGGTCCGGCAATCGGACTGACTCCCTCCGAGTGACGTTAACAGTCCCACCCCTACGCGTTACGCCACTGGTCACGTGGCTTCATCAGGGGGATTTGATTGGTCCGTCACTCGTATATTGCCGGCTTATAAAGCACGGCTCCGCCATTTTCTTGGCTATCTAATGGGGGCAGCCATTTTCCTGGAGATAAGTAGGACGCTATCATCCATAGTTACATATGATTTCAGTAACACTGTAATCATCCCGGAGGGGTACATAGCATCACAACCTCGCAGTCAGCACAGATATATCTAATCTTATCCAACAAAATGAGTACATCCCTATATGAAATATGCAAATATAAGCAAAATACAAAACATATGAAATTACATTACAATTTACAAAAATGCAATAATTTAATCCATGGTACAAGACAATTAATTATTAAAATAAAATGAAAAATATAAAAAATATAAAAAAATGTAATAAATAAAAAATATATATATATAAAAAATGAAAAATAAGAATAAAAATAAGAATAAAAATAATGATTGAAAAATATTCACTAACTTATATATTAATATATAAATGTGCTTATGATGACCTCCAATAATACTGAACTATGCACTGATTGAAGACTGGTTTAATAAGGTGTATGGGGAATACATAGTGGAAGCTGATCAGAGCAGAGTGACGTACTGATCCTGCCCCGATATGCCTCCAACACACCCTATCAAACTTCTATATATCAATATAAGACTAAATATATAATAGTGAATCTAGCGTATATTTCCCAATCTAAATATCACTGATAAAACATGATAAATCAAAATCTTTATTTAATCCTCCTGGCGCTAAACTGCCCAACTCATAAATCCAAAATGATTCTTTTTTACTTATTTCACGTACTAAATTATCCCCCCTCCAGTGTGGATAGTGTTTAGTGATACCCCAAAATTCTATTTTGTCTATATCTTGAATATGGTGTGTTTTGAAATGTACTGATAGATGATGGTATTTAAATCCAATATCTATATTGTGTACATGTTCTTGCATGCGTTCTTTCAGACTTCTCTTTGTACGACCTATATATAGATAATTGCAGGGACATTTTAAGGCATATACTACACCTGTACTGTCACAAGAAATGAATTGATCTATTTTATATTGTTTTCCGTTCCTTGGATTTGTAAATGACTCTCTATGTCTTGGATTCGAATGTGTTTTTCTACAACTGTAGCACCGACCACATTTATAAAACCCAGTTCCACTAAAGAAACTTAAAGTATTTTTCAAGGTTTGGGGGGGTTCTAACACATTTTTGACTACTCGGTCACGGATATTTGGTGCTCTTTTATAAATAAACCTGGGTTGTTCTTTAACAATATTCTTCAAGGTTTTATCAAGTTGGAGTATATTCCAATGTTTATTTATAATTTTCTGAACATCTCTATATTGTCTACTATATGGTAATACTATAGATAATTCCTGTTCTCTAACCTTTGGTTTCTTCTTCCCCTCTAACAATGTTGTTCTGTCTATAAGTTCTATTTTACCTCTTTCATCCAATATCGTTTCTTTCTTATAACCCTTGTCTACAAATCTTTGAACAAGTATTTGACTTTGTTCTCTGTAATCTTCAATATTAGTACAATTGCGTCGCAACCTGTAAAATTGCCCCCTTGGTACATTTTTGATCCATGGTCTATAATGGCAGCTGCTGACCGGAATATATGAATTGCGATCAGTTTTTTTGAAATGATTTTTTGTTATTATCCCTTCATACGTGTTCACTAAAGTGAGATCTAGAAAATGTATTTCCTTCTCATTGATGTTCCAACTTAATACAATATTTTTAATGTTCAAATTTAGATTTTGGTAATAATCCATCAATGATAGTGTATCACCTTTCCACAATATTAGGATATCATCAATGAATCTGCCATATACAACTATATTGCTATTTATATTGGAGAATACCACTTCTTCCTCCCATTTTGCCATATACAGATTGGCAATACTGGGTGCAAAACGGGCGCCCATGGCAACTCCCCTTATCTGCAAGTAGTATTCTCCCCTATACCAAAAATAGTTATGGCTGAGACAAAATCTGATGCATTTAATCAGAAATTTAATTTGTTTCTTAGAGAGAGTAGAATATTTGTTCAAGGCCCAAGTTGCTGCCTCTATTGCTCCAACATGGTCAATTATAGTATACAGTGAAGAGACGTCTGCTGTACTTAGAATTAGACTATTCTTCTTTTCCACTGTTTGAACAATATTAATCACATGTGTAGTGTCTTTTATATACGCTTTTGTTTTCTCTACTAGGGGTTGAAGAAATTGATCTATATACTGTCCAATCCTAGATAGTAGCCCATCTATACCATTAACTATGGGTCTCATGGGGGGATCCTCTAAACTTTTATGTATTTTTGGTATTGAGTACAGAACTGGTATCTTGCTAACTGAGGGCACCAAATACTTTGCTTCCTTATCATCCAAAATGTTTCTTTGTTTTCCATATAGTGTTAGTTTACTTAATTCTGTTTTATATATCTTAGTGGGGTTGTTAATTAATTTGCAGTAAGTGTCAGTGTCCCCTAACATTTTACTCATGGACATTTCATAAGACTCTTTCGATAATAACACTATCCCCCCCCCCTTGTCTGCTGGTCTCACTACTATGTTGTTTCTATCTTGCAGAGACTTTATTCCTCTATTTATATCAGATTCCCCTTTAAACGTTTTGATCTTCAGTTCTTCTATATCTTTCATCACCATTTTCTTAAAATTATTTATATATAGGTGGTCTTGATTTTTGGGATTGAATAATGATTTATTTTTCAACGTGCTATGTTGTATATTCCCAATACTCTGATTATTGGTCTCAATAGGATTCTGTATGAAATATTTTTTTAAATTTAATTTTCTTATAAATTTTTGCACACTTACATAAGTTTCAAACTTGTTCAATTTATTAGTTGGCGCAAACTTCAAACCTCTATCCAATGTTTTAATCTCATCACTATTTAATGGTATACCACTTAAATTGTATATACCTTCCCCTAAGGGTCTCTTCTCCTTTTCTTGTTTCCTTTTTCTTCCTCCTCTTTTTCCCCTCTTTCTGATCTTTCTATATTGTGTGTGGGATTGTAATTACCCCCCACCATACAACCAAATGTACAATGTTCCAGTTCACAATAGTTACTCACCATTAGAACAACAACAACAGGACAACTCTATCCCCAACCCTTTTTTAGGATGGGATTACAGATTACAGGAAGAAAAAGGAAACAAGAAAAGGAGAAGAGACCCTTAGGGGAAGGTATATACAATTTAAGTGGTATACCATTAAATAGTGATGAGATTAAAACATTGGATAGAGGTTTGAAGTTTGCGCCAACTAATAAATTGAACAAGTTTGAAACTTATGTAAGTGTGCAAAAATTTATAAGAAAATTAAATTTAAAAAAATATTTCATACAGAATCCTATTGAGACCAATAATCAGAGTATTGGGAATATACAACATAGCACGTTGAAAAATAAATCATTATTCAATCCCAAAAATCAAGACCACCTATATATAAATAATTTTAAGAAAATGGTGATGAAAGATATAGAAGAACTGAAGATCAAAACGTTTAAAGGGGAATCTGATATAAATAGAGGAATAAAGTCTCTGCAAGATATAAACAACATAGTAGTGAGACCAGCAGACAAGGGGGGGGGGGAATAGTGTTATTATCGAAAGAGTCTTATGAAATGTCCATGAGTAAAATGTTAGGGGACACTGACACTTACTGCAAATTAATTAACAACCCCACTAAGATATATAAAACAGAATTAAGTAAACTAATACTATATGGAAAACAAAGAAACATTTTGGATGATAAGGAAGCAAAGTATTTGGTGCCCTCAGTTAGCAAGATACCAGTTCTGTACTCAATACCAAAAATACATAAAAGTTTAGAGGATCCCCCCATGAGACCCATAGTTAATGGTATAGATGGGCTACTATCTAGGATTGGACAGTATATAGATCAATTTCTTCAACCCCTAGTAGAGAAAACAAAAGCGTATATAAAAGACACTACACATGTGATTAATATTGTTCAAACAGTGGAAAAGAAGAATAATCTAATTCTAAGTACAGCAGACGTCTCTTCACTGTATACTATAATTGACCATGTTGGAGCAATAGAGGCAGCAACTTGGGCCTTGAACAAATATTCTACTCTCTCTAAGAAACAAATTAAATTTCTGATTAAATGCATCAGATTTTGTCTCAGCCATAACTATTTTTGGTATAGGGGAGAATACTACTTGCAGATAAGGGGAGTTGCCATGGGCGCCCGTTTTGCACCCAGTATTGCCAATCTGTATATGGCAAAATGGGAGGAAGAAGTGGTATTCTCCAATATAAATAGCAATATAGTTGTATATGGCAGATTCATTGATGATATCCTAATATTGTGGAAAGGTGATACACTATCATTGATGGATTATTACCAAAATCTAAATTTGAACATTAAAAATATTGTATTAAGTTGGAACATCAATGAGAAGGAAATACATTTTCTAGATCTCACTTTAGTGAACACGTATGAAGGGATAATAACAAAAAATCATTTCAAAAAAACTGATCGCAATTCATATATTCCGGTCAGCAGCTGCCATTATAGACCATGGATCAAAAATGTACCAAGGGGGCAATTTTACAGGTTGCGACGCAATTGTACTAATATTGAAGATTACAGAGAACAAAGTCAAATACTTGTTCAAAGATTTGTAGACAAGGGTTATAAGAAAGAAACGATATTGGATGAAAGAGGTAAAATAGAACTTATAGACAGAACAACATTGTTAGAGGGGAAGAAGAAACCAAAGGTTAGAGAACAGGAATTATCTATAGTATTACCATATAGTAGACAATATAGAGATGTTCAGAAAATTATAAATAAACATTGGAATATACTCCAACTTGATAAAACCTTGAAGAATATTGTTAAAGAACAACCCAGGTTTATTTATAAAAGAGCACCAAATATCCGTGACCGAGTAGTCAAAAATGTGTTAGAACCCCCCCAAACTCTGAAAAATACTTTAAGTTTCTTTAGTGGAACTGGGTTTTATAAATGTGGTCGGTGCTACAGTTGTAGAAAAACACATTCGAATCCAAGACATAGAGAGTCATTTACAAATCCAAGGAACGGAAAACAATATAAAATAGATCAATTCATTTCTTGTGACAGTACAGGTGTAGTATATGCCTTAAAATGTCCCTGCAATTATCTATATATAGGTCGTACAAAGAGAAGTCTGAAAGAACGCATGCAAGAACATGTACACAATATAGATATTGGATTTAAATACCATCATCTATCAGTACATTTCAAAACACACCATAATCAAGATATAGACAAAATAGAATTTTGGGGTATCACTAAACACTATCCACACTGGAGGGGGGATAATTTAGTATGTGAAATAAGTAAAAAAGAATCATTTTGGATTTATGAGTTGGGCAGTTTAGCGCCAGGAGGATTAAATAAAGATTTTGATTTATCATGTTTTATCAGTGATATTTAGATTGGGAAATATACGCTAGATTCACTATTATATATTTAGTCTTATATTGATATACAGAAGTTTGATAGGGTGTGTTGGAGGCATATCGGGGCAGGATCAGTACGTCACTCTGCTCTGATCAGCTTCCACTATGTATTCCCCATACACCTTATTAAACCAGTCTTCAATCAGTGCATAGTTCAGTATTATTGGAGGTCATCATAAGCACATTTATATATTAATATATAAGTTAGTGAATATTTTTCAATCATTATTTTTATTCTTATTTTTATTCTTATTTTTCATTTTTTATATATATATATTTTTTATTTATTACATTTTTTTATATTTTTTATATTTTTCATTTTATTTTAATAATTAATTGTCTTGTACCATGGATTAAATTATTGCATTTTTGTAAATTGTAATGTAATTTCATATGTTTTGTATTTTGCTTATATTTGCATATTTCATATAGGGATGTACTCATTTTGTTGGATAAGATTAGATATATCTGTGCTGACTGCGAGGTTGTGATGCTATGTACCCCTCCGGGATGATTACAGTGTTACTGAAATCATATGTAACTATGTAACTATGGATGATAGCGTCCTACTTATCTCCAGGAAAATGGCTGCCCCCATTAGATAGCCAAGAAAATGGCAGAGCCGTGCTTTATAAGCCGGCAATATACGAGTGACGGACCAATCAAATCCCCCTGATGAAGCCACGTGACCAGTGGCGTAACGCGTAGGGGTGGGACTGTTAACGTCACTCGGAGGGAGTCAGTCCGATTGCCGGACCACGAGTACACAGCTCTAGCAGTCAGCGGCAGTCGGGGATCATATTTGTACTACCACTATCCGCACACATGTGAGTGCCATACCTTAAAGCAAATAAAAGTCAAGCTTTTAAAACGATAAAGCACCATGTCGAGATCTTTTTTGTATGTGGAGAACCGCATGGAGATGATAATATAGAGGAATAGCACCCTCTGGAGAAGAGATTCATTCCACAGCATATGTCGTATACCATGGATATCTTGCAATAGGAGTTCTCAACAAGCAGGTTCCAAAGGAGGTGAACCGCAAGCTTATATAGCCTAATTGCAGGCTTCCTATGAGGTGAGCGCATATCTTCACTTGAGGGAGGATTCACAAGCAGTCACCGATTTAATATTATTGAAGATTTTCCAGCACAAAGTCACTTTTTGGGACATTTATTTTATATATATATAGTATATATATTATATATATTTTCTACATTTTATTTATATTATTTTTTTATATTTGTTTGTTTATCACTGTTCTATGCACATGGTTTATCTGAGTTGATTTAGAAGATTCAGAGTATAAGAATATTAGAATTTATTTATACACATCATTCCTAATAATTGCAAAAAATTTTTTTGGATAAAGGAATTTTTTGTTAATATGATTTAAGTAATTATATATGGATTGAAGGTTTGAGAGCGCAACACTAAATATATTTTCATTTACCAAAATCATCTGCTGATGGGGGATGCAAGAACCCAAAGAACTAGGTAACCCCACCAAACCACCATAATGCCATAATTGATCTATGCCAAACTATATGATCAGTTTCCCTCCAAAGTATTTTCCATGGGAATATATGTGATTTCCAGCAAAGACAGTACGGCCACATTATTTTTATTATTATTATACAGAATTTACATAGCACCAACAGTTTCCACAGAGCTTTACAATATAAGGGAGACAATACATTTACAATACAATTCAAGGGCCTTGTTCCTGAGAGCTTACAATCAAGTGCCCACAGTGCTTGGCATAAAGCACAGTTACTTCTAGTTTTATGAAACTTATTTATTGCTAGTGGATGTTTTAAAATGTTGCCTTGTGAAATAAGTTAACTGACTACAGATACTTCTTGTTTTTAGCTTGAGAGACAATAATATCACCGACAAGGGACTCTGCAGTCTTTTAGAGAATGCATTAGAGTGGCCACATTTCCAGAAGCTTGCGTAAGTACATATCACGACAATAATAATAAGTGCCATTATATACCAATTTGTACAATACACCTTGAAATTGTATTGAAATTGCATGGTAGCCAGTAAGCTTCTAACTTCGGCTTGTTCAATTAATCTTTGGCAATAAATCCTAGAAGCTGATTGGTTTCTATGCAGAAGTACACCTGATTTTGCACACTCCAGCTTTAGTAAATAACCCCCCTTAGTATTTGGTCCATAATCAAACAACTGGAGGATAACAAGGTAGACAAAACTGTTTTTTAAATGTGCAAGGAAAAATGTCTATGCAAAAGGAAAAAAAGTAGTGAACATTTGTACCTTTAACAGCTTTGGCATTACATATGTTGGGGATCTGGTGAATGAGCTGAAAACTTGGGTTTAATTTAGGGCTTCAGAAGTCATAATAATAGCATATACCATCTCCGATGTTCAATATCCAAACAGATTTAAGTCAACTTAACAGTCGTGCACAGGGTGATTTTTGCCAGTCACTGAAGGTATAAACAGATTAATCTGCCAGTGTAATTGCTCATTTATGTGCTATATGCAAGTGAAGAATATCTTATCTAAGAGCAGAGAATGGCAGGGGACCAAACAGAGGTTAACTTGTTGCCGACCGCAGATAGCCGAATGACGGCTGCACTGCGGCCGGCCAGTTCTGAGTGGACGTCATATGACGTCCCCCCAGAACGCGCTCTCCTGCGCGCCCCAGGGGGCGCGCACCCGGCGATCTCCGTGATCGCTGTGTCCTACGGACACAGCTGATCACATGATGTGGTAAAAGGCCAATCACAGCGGCATTTTACCACCTGATCAGCGGTGTCCAATGACACGCTGATCAGAGGGAAATGCAAGTGCCGGTTCTCGGCTGCACTTTCCTCACGCTGTCAGATCGTGAGGAAAGTACTGCCGAGAACCGGCAGTTGTCAGAGCGGGGATCGGCACCGATCATCAGGGCACTGATGATCAGTGCCCTGATGATCGGTGCCCAGCAGTGCCACCCGCAAGTTCCGCCCACCTGTGCCCTGCAGTGCGCCCACTAGCTCCGCCCACCTGTGCCCAGCAGATCACCCACCTGTGCCCAGCAGTGCACCCACTAGCTCCGCCCACCTGTGCCCAGCAGATCACCCACCTGTGCCCTGCAGTGCGCCCACTAGCTCCGCCCACCTGTGCCCAGCAGATCACCCACCTGTGCCCTGCAGTGCGCCCACTAGCTCCGCCCACCTGTGCCCAGCAGTGCACCCACCTGTGCCACTCTGAAATTTCACACACCTGTGCCCAGAAGTGCCACCCACCTGTGCCCACCAGTGCCACCCACCTGTGCCCACCAGTGCCACCCACCTGTGCCCACCCACCAGTGCTGCCCACCAGTGCCACCCACCAGTGCAGCCCAGCAGTGCTGCCAGTCAGTGCCACCAGTCAGTGCCCAGCGGTTGTGCCAGTCAGTGCCGCCAGTCAGTGCCCAGCAGTGATGCCAGTCAGTGCCGTCTATCAGTACCCATCATCAGTGTCACCTATCAGTGCCGCCTATCAGTGCTGCATATTAGTGCCGCCTATCTGTGACACCTCATTAGTGCTGTCTATCAGTGCCGCCTATCCGTGCCACCTCATTAGTACTGCCTATCAGTGCCCTTTAGTGCTGCCTATCAGTGCCCATCAGTGCCGCCTATCAGTGCCCATCAGTGCTGCCTCATCAACGCACATCAGCGAAGGAGAAAAATTACCTGTTTGAAAAATTGTATAATAGAAACAAAGAAACTTTTTTCTTTTTTTTCAAATTTTTGGCAATTTTTTATTTATAGCGCAAAAAGTAAAGCACCCAGTGGCGATTAAATACCACCAAAAGAAAGCTCTATTTGTGAGGTAAAAATGATCAAAATTTCATATGGGTACAATGTTGCATGACCGCGCAATTGTCAATCAAAGTGCGGCAGCGCTGAAAGCTGAACATTGGCCTGGTAAATAAGGGGGTATAAGTGCCTGGTAGGCAAGTGGTTAAACTGGCCATACGTGGATTGAAATTTGGCCAATTCAGCAGGGGCCTGCCGATATTCCATCCATGTATGGGCAAGCTGATTGTACCCAAATCTATCCATCGATCGACTGGGGGTTTTTGTAATCAATTACTGCTGGTGGCTAGAGACTCTATCAGTATTCTTTGTGTTCTTCTGGCTGGGAAGGCTACCCAAGCCCCCCCAGTGGGCTGAACACAATAGCGCTGTGAGAGGCATTCCCCATCAACACTGAATGTGTTGATGGGGGAATCAAGTGATTTTCTTTCCTTCCACCCTTAGTGGAAGGAAAGAAAATTGAGTCATCTATGGGCTTCTTAAGGCTGGTCACATATAGCCTCTCTCACACCAAAAAAGGATCTGCCTTGTTTATTCGTCATTCAGGTCTTCCAGCATATTGGAAAATGCCTGCACATAATATACATAATTTCTGACCCTTAGTTGTGTTGATTTGTTATTGAACCTTGCAGCCATGCTATTACAAGTGATGCTTAAAATTGCACCTATTACAAGTGATTGCTTAAAATAGTTTGCACCTTTAATCCAATGTTGATGTTCTGAACATATTTACATACGAATTATACAATGTGGTGCTGATTTACTAACCCCAAACAGGCTGTTCACTTTGCAAGTGAAAATGCACTTGGCAAAGAAATTTACACTAGAGCTTAGTGAATAAGGTCAAGCTCTGCTGACTTCTATTATTCAATCATGTGCAAACAAAAACCCTCTTTTTTTACATTTTCCTTGCATGTGAAAGTGAACTGCCTATTTGCCCTCAGTAAATCAAACCCTATATGTTTGTTTTTGGAGTCCAATATATATTTTGGTGGTCAAAGGGTAAGGCTGTGAACATTTAAAGAAGAGCAATGGAGACATGTAAAAAAAAAAGTTGATCTGCGCTTACAGTTTTCTCTTAAGTGTACCTGCCAAGTACCAAACATACCTCTTGAGCCTGCAATTGAAGTCCACCTAATGCAGTTTCCTGTGATGGTGAAGTAGCAATTCTGTACTCCTGTACTCCTGAATTTAGAGCAGAGTTGCAACTCTCATGTAGGTTGTGCCTGCTTGCACTGCATTTGTGACCTGCAGTGTCCGGAGGTGGGGCATGTGTAAAGGAGGATTTGGCTCCACCAGGGAAGGAAGTTGCTGGTTTATTTTATGAGACTTCTGCATCACATAGTTACTGGATCTGTTACATGTTTAGAACCCAAAATACAGGTGAGTGGAGAATCAGTAAGTGGAAAGCTGAAAACAAAGTTAACCACTTGCCCTCCAGAGGATTTATCCCCCTTCCTGACCAGGCCATTTTTTTGTGTTACGGCACTGCATTACTTTAACTGACAATTATGTGGTCATGCAACCCTGCACCAAAATGAAATTTGTGTCCTTTTTCCCAATGAATAGAGCTTTCTTTTGGTGGTATTTGATTGCCTACGTTTTAAATTTTTTGCGCTATAAAAAAAAGCGACAATTTTGAGAAAAAAACATTTTTTACTTTTTGCTATTAACCACTTGCCTACAGGGCACTTATACCCCCTTCCTGCCCAGGCAAATTTTTCAGCTTTCAGTGCTCTCTCACTTTGAATAACAATTGCGCAGTCATGCAACACTGTATGAAATGTTTATCATTTTTTGAGACAGATAGAGCTTTCTTTTGGTGGTATTTAATCATCTCTAGGTTTTTTTATTTTTTGCTAAACAAACCAAAAACAACTGAAGTTTGAAAAAAAAATTTCTTTCTTAGTTTTTGTAAATAACTGATTTTTGTCCTTCATTGATGTGCGCTAATGAGGCTGTAATGATGGGCACTGATAGGCGGCACTGATGAGGAGGCACTGGTAGGTGGCACTGATGGGCATTGACAGGCATCACTGATGGGCAGTGAAAGAAAGCACTCATATATGGCACTGATAGGTGGCACTGACTGGCACTGTTAGATGGCACTGATAGGCAGCACTGATGGGCACTGATAGGCGGCACTGATGCGCACTGATAGGTGGCACTGACTGGCACTGATAGGCGACACTGACTGGCACTGATATGTGGCACTGATTGGCAGCACTGATAAATGGCACTGACTGGCATTGATATGTGGCACTGAATGGCACTGACAAGTGGCACTGAAAGGCAGCTCAGATGGGTACTGATATGTGGCATTGATGTGGCACTGATGGGCATCGGCAGGTGGCATTGATGAGCACTGACAGCTGGCATTGATGGACATTGACAGGTGGCACTGATGGGGCTACACTGATCATCAGGGCACACTGATTATCAGTGCCCAGATGATCAGTGTAGATGTCCCCTTTGAGGAATGCCGATTATCAGCTCTCCTATCCTCTTGAGCTGTCAGCGTAACAACTCGTGAGAAGAGAAATGCAGATAACCGGTATTTCCTTAATTACATGCGATCAGCTGTGATTGGACACAGCTGATCACATGACCGAGCCGACATCTTCGGCTCTTTCCTTTGATCAGTAATCCGCTGTCTCCGAGGGACACAGTGCACCACCGATTGCCGCGCTGCGTGGTTAGAGTGGGAGGACGTCATATGATGTCCTCCCAGAACTAGAGAACTGCCTTGTGCCAATCATTTCCTTATATGGTTGGCGGGAGGCTGTTAAACATGTCCAGTAAAAAATTTTTAAAAATCTAATTTTGGCATAAATTTAGGCCAAAATGTATTCTGCTACATTTCTTTGCTAAAACAAAAATTCCAATACCTGTGAATTATTTGGTTTATGTGAACGTTATAGCATTTACAAATGGCAGTATAAATACTAGAATTTTTTCTTTTTAAAATTTTTACTAGTAATGGCGGTGAACAACGACTTATAGCGGGACTGTGGTGGGCATTCTGACACTGGGGGGAACTGATTGGTGTCACTGACATCCCCAATGACACCAAAACAGTGATCAGTGCTAATAAAAATCACTGACACTGTACTAATGGCACTGGGCAGGAAGGGATTAACATCTGGGGCGATCAAAGGGTCAACTGTGTGCTGTGTGCCAATTTACACTGTGTCCTGTGCTAGTGCTGCACTGTAAGAACACTGCTTTGCATGGCTGTGCTATGCACAGCCATGCAAAGCAGTGTGCAGGAGCTGACAGGGGAGAGAACCGCAATGTTTACAAACAGTTCTTCCCCATGTCGGAGATGCTCAGCAATCTCCGAGTGCCGGCGGGTAATTACCAGCCGGGACCCGGTGATTGACAGATGAGGCGCAGGTAGGGCACATGTGCGCCTTGTGTGTGCCCCCTACCCAGAACTGCAAAATCACATATATATACAGTTGTGTTCAAAATAATAGCAGTGTGTTGAAAAAAGTGAATAAAGCTCAAAATCCTTTTAATAGCTTTTATTTCTATACACACAAATGCATTGGGAACACTACACATTCTATTCCAAATCAAAACATGAAGAAAAATAGATCAAATTTGTGTTGTTCCTCTAAAAAAATTTGAAGAAAAGTGAATATTAGACTGTTCAAAAAAATAGCAGTGTTTGTATTTTTCTTTACAAACTCAAACATTCACTATATAAACTGAAAAATGTTTGAAGATTTTGCTTTCCTTTGAATCACTTAATTAATATTTAGTTGTATAAGCACTGTTTCTGAGAACTGCTGTACATCTGTGTTGCATGGAGTCAACCAACTTCTGGCACCTGTGAACAGGTATTCCAGCCCAGGAGGATTGGACTACATTCCACAGTTCTTCTATATTTCTTGGTTTTGCCTCAGAAACTGCATTTTTGATGTCACCCCACAAGTTTTCTATTAGATTAAGATCCGGGGATTGAGCTGGCCACTCCATAACGTCAATCTTGTTGGTCTGGAACCAAGATGTTGCACGTTTACTGGTGTGTTTGGGGTCGTTGTCTTGTTGGAACACCCATTTCAAGGACATTTCCTCTTCAGCATAAGGCAGCATGACCTCTTCAAGTATTCTGATGTATTCAAACTGATCCATGATCCCTGGTATGCGATAAATAGGCCCAACACCGTAGTATGAGAAACATCCCCATATCATGATGCTTGCGCAACCATGCTTCACTGTCTTCACAGTGTACTGTGCCTTGAATTCAGTGTTTGGGGGTCGTCTGACAAACTGTCTCCGGCCACTAGACCCAAAAAGAACAATCTTACTTTCATCAGTCCACAAAATGTTGCTCCATTTCTCTTTAGGCCAGTCAATGTGCTCTTTGGCAAATTGTAACCTCTTCAGCACATGTCTTTTTTTCAACAGTGGGACTTTGCGGGGGCTTCTTGCAGATAGCTTGGCTTCACATAGGCATCTTCTAATTGTAACAGTACTCACAGGTATCTTTAGACCATCTTTGATCTTCCTGGAGCTGATTGTTGGCTGAGTCCTTGCCATTTTGGGTATTCTTTTATCCATTCGAATGGTAGTTTTTCGCTTTCTTCCACGTCTTTCAGGTTTTGGTTGCCATCTTAAAGCATTTGCGATCATTTTAGCTGAGCAGCCTATCATTTTCTGAACTTCTTTATATGTTTTCCCCTCTCCAATCAACTTTTTAATCAAGGTACGCTGTTCTTCTGAACAATGTCTGGAACAACCCATTTTCCTCAGAATTTCAGAGAGAAATGCACTGTAACCAGCATGTACAACATTTGCTGCCTTCCTTCCTTAATCACCTCCCGCCTGCCATATAGTAATATGACGGGCGCAAGGTGGCTTTCTCGTTCTGGGAGGACGTCATATGACGTCCTCCCATTCTCACTGCGCATGCGTGGCTCAGGGAGCGCGCAGCGCGGCGATCGACGGTGCGCTGTGTCCCTCGGACACAGCAGATCACTGATCACGGAAAGAGCCGAAGATGTTGGCTCGGTCATGTGATCAGCTGTGTCCAATCACAGCTGATCACATGTAAACAGGGAAATGCCAGTTATCGGCATTTCTCTCCTCTCGAGCTGTCACGCTGACAGCTTGAGAGGAGAGCCGGTAATCGGCTTTCCGGGGAGGGGACATGTACAATGATCATCAGGGCACTGATGATCAGTGTGCCCTGATGATCAGTGTGGCCCCAGCAGTGCCACCTGTCAGTGTCCATCAGTGCCTTATGTCAGTGCATCGTGCCTCGTGCCAGTGCCCATCAGTGCCACATCAATGCCACATATCAGTGCACACCAATGCCACATATCAGTGCCCATCTGAGCTGCCTTTCAGTGTCACTCATCAGTGCCAGTCAGTGCCACCTATCAATGCCAATCAGTGCCACCTATCAGTGCCAGTCAGTGCTGCCTATCAGTGCACATCAGTGCCGTCTATCAGTGCCTGTCAGAGCCGCCTAACAGTGCCAGTCGGTGCTGCCTATCAGTGCCAGTCAGTGCCGCCTATTAGTGTCAGTCAGTGCTGCCTATCAGTGCTGCCTATCAGTGCCATATATCAGTGCCATGTATCAGTGCTGCCTTTCAGTGCCCATCAGTGATGCCTGTCAATGCCCATCAGTGCCACCTACCAGTGCCTCCTCATCAGTGCCCATCAGTGCCACCTATCAGTGTCCATCAGTGCAGCCTATCAGTTGCCATCAGTGCAGCCTCATTAGCGCACATCAGTGAAGGCGAAAAATCACTTATTTACAACATTTTATAACAAAAACTAAGAAAAAACATTTTTTTTTCAAAATTTTCAGTGGCTTTTGGTTTGTTTAAGAAAAAATAAAAAACCCAGAGGTGATTAAATACCACCAAAATAAAGCTCTATCTGTCACAAAAAAAATGATAAAAATTTCATATGGGTACAGTGTTGTATGACTGCGCAATTGTCATTCAAAGTGTGACAGCGCTGAAAGCTGGAAATTGGCCTGGGCAGAAAGGGGGTATAAGTGCCCTGTAGGCTAGTGGTTAAATAAGGGCAATAATTGGCACCTGTTTTTCAAAGAATGAATGACCTCACTAATAGAACTCCTCACTGCTATTATTTTGAACATGCCCCTTTCAATTAGTGATTTCTACCAAAAACAGTGATGTCTGACTGCTATTATTTTGAACACAACTGTATATATATATATACAGTATATATATATAAATATATGTGTGATTTTGCGCACCCATGCCGCCCTGTAGCAGTACTTCTGTTATAGGGTGGATGGGAAGTGGTTAAAGAAGGGCCTTTGGTGGTACATTACCTTTTTTGTTTTTTGTTTTTGTTTTGAAATGGTTAAATCCTTTGTTTTTTAATGCTGTATGTGCCCTATTGGAGAAATGAGATGTCCTTTTAACCTCTTGGCGCCAGCCGAACACAAATGTGCAGCCTCCCGCCGTCTGTGCCTAGACACCGAGCGGCTGCACATTTGTGTTTTATTAAAAAAACATATGTGCTGAGAGCGCGCGCGCCCTGAGCTCTCCCAGCACACATATCTGGTACTCACGGAAAGGTCCCGATCTCCTCTTTCGATTGGGACCTTTCCCAATCATGTGACCGCTATGATGGCGTGTCACGACGGTCACATGACCCTCAACCCTGCCCCGCCTCCCAACTTCTGAAACCCTTAAAGGGCCGGGAGACGCCAGCGCCAAGGGGTTAAGATCCAATCTTTGGAAAATGTCCCCATTAGGTCTCTTACAGATGGGCAAATAGGTTGCTGTGCTCAGATGAGGCTAAATTGTTTGGCTCCAGCATCAGTCAGGGGCACTATTCACATGCTACAGCTTGTATGAATGGTCAGAGACCCTTATTGCATGTAACTGCTCATATTTTTAGGCCTCATTCACACCATATGTGCAGAAAAACTGATGGAAACTGACACACAGATTTCACTTGCAGAGTTTACATCAGTTTTCATGGGCGCTCCAATGAGTTTTATACACGTTAGCGGTTCCTGCACAAAAAAATCTGCACATGATACCAGTGATGTGGTGTGAACAGGACACATAGAGAACAATTGATTTCATTGTACCCTTGCTGTACGCATGCAGAAAAATCAACATCTCTGTAACCTTTGGTGTGAACGAGCCCTTAACAATGACAGTTATTTTCAGCTCAGTACTGTAAAGATTGAGGGCTTGTTCACACCATCTGCAGAGACCTGCGGTTTTCTGCAGCAGAAAACTGCAGGTCTCTGCACGACACACAGAAAACAATGGTTTCCTATGTGTCTCGTTCACACCAAAACGGAGGTGTGATTTCTGGTGCAGAGCTGTGAGGGATTATGCAGTATGTCTGCAGTTTACCTCACAGCTCCCCACTGGATCACAGGCAAAACGGACAGCACCGCTCTGCATGCCTCCCATGTGACAGGAAGTGGGAGGGGAAGCAGACTGATGCTCTGTGACTGTACTGCCCGCCTACCTTCCCTCCTGTCAGATGCCGACTAGGATCATGCTGTGGTTAGGGTCACTGATGGTGGAGGGGGGATGTTGCTGACACTGATGGCAGGGACAGATGAGGGGGGCACTAATGGTGGGGGACAGATGAGCAGGACATTGATGACTGAGAACAAATAAGGGGGCACTAATGGTGGGGGACACTGACGGTGGTGGTCAGATGAGGGGGAACTAATGGTGGGGGATGCTGATAGTGGGGGTAAGATGAGGGGCACTAATGGTGGGGGACACTGATGGTGGGGGTCAGATGAGGGGACACTAATGTGTAGGACAGATGAGGGGACACTACTGGTGGGGGATAGATGAGTGGGACACTAATGGCGGACAAATATGGTGGCACTAACAGTGGGGTACACTGATGGTAGGGGGCAGATGAGCAGTCACTAATGGCGGAGGAGACTGATGGTGGGGGAGACTGAAGGTGGGGGACAGATGAGGGGTCACTTATGATGGGGGACAGATAAGGGGGGCATTAATGGTGGTGGACAATAATGGTGGGGAATAGATGAGGGGAACACTGATGGCGGAGGACAGACAAAGGGGACACTAATCGTGGTGGACAAAGATGGTCGGAAACAGATGAGATAGACACTGAGGGTTGGGGACACTGCTGGCAGGGGACAGATAAGGAAGCACTGATGGCGAGGGATAGATGAGGAGGACACTGATGGTGGAGGTCCCCAATGAGGATTCACCACTCTGTACAATGGCGGGTGAGTATAACATGTTTGTAATTTTAATTTTTTCCTTTAGAAACACTGTAACTTCATTATTATGAGGAACTTAAGATGTGTCCTATTTGGGCATCAGTAACAAGATGTGGACTGCAATAAAATATATTTGAGGGTTATAACTGTCATGTACAAGCCAGTTGTTTAGCTTTACCAAATGCTGTGTTTAATCATTCTAGATTGTTCAACAATGGATTGACAGACAATTCTATGAATTCTATTGCAAATCTCTTGAAAAAGAAGCAAGATTTTTTGTCCTTAAGGTAAGGTAAATACTGTATGTTGTATCTATGAAAGAAATTATTACTATACAGGATTTATATAGCGCCAACAGTTTGTGAAGCGCTTTACAATATAAGGCAGACAGTACGATTACAATACATTTCAGTATAGAAGAAATAGGAGGGCCCTGCTCGTGGAGCTTACAATCTAAAGGAAGGGGGAGGTGATACAAAAGGTGATAGCTGCGGGGGATGATCTGTTGGAGGTGATTCAAGTACAGTTCTTAGGTGGAGGTGAGATAAGCTTCCATGAATAAGTGAGTTTTCAAAGATCGCCTAAAGGCAGACAGGGTGGGGACTGACCGGACATACTGTGGTAGGGAGTTCCAGAGAATGAGAGAGGCTCTGGAGAAGTCCTGGAGACCGGCATAGGAGGAGGTGATGAGAGAGCAAGAGAAGAAGATATCTTGGGAAGAGCGGAGTGGGCGATTCGGGCGATATCTGAAGATGAGGTGGCGATGTAGCTAGGGGCAGTGTTGTGGATGGCTTTGTAAGCTGTGGTTAGTATTTTGAAACTTATACGTTGGGTTAGTGGAAGCCAGTGAAAGGATTGGCAGAGAGGGACAGCAGTCGCCGATCGGTTGGTAAGGTGTATGAGTCTAGTAGCAGCATTCATAATAGACTGAAGGGGGGATAGCCTGTGTAACTGTAGACCAGTGAGGAGGGAGTTGCAGTAATCAAGGCGGGATAAAACCAAGGCGTGGATAAGTTGTTTTGTGGTGTCATTGGTCAGGAAGGGGCAGATTTTGGAAATGTTCTGGAGGTTGAGGCAGCAGGATTTAGCCAGTGATTGGACATGGGGCCCAAAGGAGAGTTCAGAGTCTAGGATTAAGCCTAGCACCCTGGCATGAGGGGAAGGACTAATGGTTGTGCTGTTGATCTTAATGGTAAAGTCGTGAGTGGAGGATCTGGGGGAGGAAATATTACAAGCTCGGTTTTGGAAACTTTGAGTTTAAAGTATTGGTGTGACATGCATTCTGATATGTCACTTAGTAGATTTGTGATACGTGAGGAGATTGAGGGGGTGAGCTGGGGAGTGGTGAGATAGATCTGGGTGTCATCAGCATAGAGGTGGTATTGCGAGCCATGGGAGGTTATCAGTTGGCCCAGGAAGAGGTGTAGAGAGAAAAAAGGAGAGGCCCAAGGACAGAACCTTGGGGTATCCCAACAGAAAGAGGAAGAGGAGCGGAGGAGGAGTAGTTGTATGTGACACTGAAAGTGCGCTGAGAAAGGTAAGAGGAGAACCAGGAGAGAGCGAAGTCATGGAGGCTGATGGAGTGGAGTTTACTGAGGAGGAGCGGGTGTCAAAGGCAGCGGAAAGGTCAAGGAATATGAGTATGGAGTAATGGCCATTACTTTTAGCAGTTAGTAGGTCGTTAGTGAGTTTTAGTAGGGCATTTTCAGTGGAATGTTGTGAGCGGAAGCCAGACTGTCGGGGATCAAGAAGGTTGTTGTTGGTGACATAGCCGCTTATACGGTTGTGAACAAGGTGCTCGAGAAGCTTGGAGGCAAACGGGAGCAGGGAGATTGGTCTTAAGTTATTCAAACAGGTGGAGTCCAGCGAGGGTTTTTTGAGTATGGGGGTAACTAGTGCATGTTTGATCTGGGAGGGAAATGTGCCCATGGAGAGTGAGAGATTGAAGATGTGGGTTAGAGATGTGGGTTAGGATAGAGCAGGAAGGAGGCTGCAACAGTCGAGAGGGGACAGGATCCAGGGGGCAGGTGGTGAAGTGGGCCTTGGAAAGGAGTTCGGTAACTTCCTCGTTGGTAACAGGGTCGAAGGAGGAGAGTATTGAGTGTGGTGTTGGGCCTGGTATGTTGGTTGGAGGACGAAGCCTGACACTGGAGATCTCATCATGAATTGTATCGATCTTCTTCTTGAAGTGACTGGCAATCTCCTGTGTAGTAAGTACGTTGGTGGGTGGAGGCAGTGGGGGGTGGAGTAAGGAATTAAGGGTAGAAATCTGAACACATATGGCACACTAGACCAGTTCAAGTGCTTTTATTACCACTTCCTGTCTAGAGGACACAACAGAAAGATAGGGGAATTCTCCAAAGCTGGGATACAGTTAGCACTAAAACCTGTCCTATGATCTAAGCCTTTCCTATTATCAAGAACAAAATAAAACTGAATGAATACTAACTCATACATAATAATGGAGATTATTCTTTCATTTTCCATAAAATACGTATTTCTTTTACATATAGTGTGATTACAACATTGGCCAGAAATACATTTTTGTCAACTTGTATTCAAAAATAAATTGCAAGCTGAAATCTTTTTTTAGATTGGGGAACAACTGTATAACTGAGGTTGGTGGACAAATATTAGCAGAAGGACTAAGGGAAAATCAGTCACTAAAATATCTGGGGTAAGTAAGAGAAAATAATTAAAAGTTTGAATCTATTATATTATAAAAGCAACTATATAACTTGGTAATGCTGAATTGTCTTACTTCAGACTCTGGGGAAATCGAGTGGGTGATACTGGAGCAAAGGCTATTGCGGATTCATTACAAAATAGCAAGAGCTTGATATGGATTAGGTAAGAAAAGGAGACTTATTTTATAGTACTTGCATTAAAAAGTATATATAAGTATATATTTCACATTTTAATTCCCTCAATTCTATTTTTTCCCATATGGAGGGAAGGAATTGCAATCTTTCACACTGAAATTTGATTAATTCTATTTTTTTTCAAAAGGAGCTAAATAGAAGTCTTATCTAAAAAATTAACTAATCTTACTGTAGGATGCATTGCCATTGCCTTTCCCTTGAATTAAATACAGGCTTAATTATTTTTTCAACAGTTATATAGTCTAGTTGAAAAAAGACACAAAGTCCATCCAATTCAACCCACTGTATTTGTAATTTGTTTTGTTAGCGGTAGCAAAATATGAAAAGCCCTTGTGATAAAAACTATAAATAAAATTAGCAAATACAGTAAAGAAATACATCATGCTCTACATCATGCTGTATGAAATGCACTATGACTTGTGGATTTAACCTTGCTGAAGCATAACTTCCCTTGCGTATGTACAAGTTTATTACAATACTGCCTTAGTAGTACTCTGCTACCAGAGGGGAATTTGACCTAGCATAGGCCCCCTAGCACTTTAAGCTATTCTGGTTGTCTTTGATCCCCAACAACCCTGCAGATGGATTCTAAAGTCTATAGGTTACAATTACTGTTGAAGTAACATCTTGCATATGAATATATCCATTTGACTGTGAAAAGAAACTTTGCTTTGCAGCTATTATCTTTTACCGTGATTGGCTGCCACCTGTGCAATAAGTCCATCTGTGAAATTTTTTTGCTACTAAATATTCCACGGTTAACCGTTAGTGATATTATAACAAAGCGAAAGCAGCTGGGAACAACAGCAACTCAGCCACAAAGTGGTAGGCTGCGTAAAATGACAGAGTGGGGTCAGCGCATGCTGAAGCGCACAGTGAGCAGAAGTCACCAACTGCCTGTAGAGTCAATAGCTGAAGATCTCCAAACTTCATGTGGCCTTCAGATTAGCACAACAGTGTGTAGAGAGCATCATAGAATGGGTTTCCATGACTGAGCAGCTACATCCAAGCCTTACATCACCAAGTGCAATGCAAAGCGTTGGATGTAGTGGTGCAAAGCACGCCGCCACAGGACTCTAGAGCAGTGGAGATGTGTTCTCTGGAGTGAGGAATCACTGTTCTCTGTCTGGCAATGCGATGGACGTGTCTGGGTTTGGCAGTTACCAGGAGATCGGTACTTGCCAGACTGCATTGTGCCAAGTGTAAAGTTTGATGGAGGGGGGATTATGGTGTGGAGTTGCTTTTCAGGGGTTGGACTTGGCCCCTTAGTTCCAGTGAAGGAAACTCTTAAGACATCAGCATACCAAGACATTTTGGAAAATTTCATGCTCCCAACTTTGCGGGAAGAGTGTGGGGATGGCCACTTTCTGTTCCAACATGACTGTACACCAGTGTACAAATCAGGGTCCATAAAGATATGGACAAGGGAGTTTGGGGTGGTGGAACTTGACTGGCCTGCATAGAGTACTGACCTCAACCCGATAGAACACCTCTGGGATACTTTAGAAGAGATACTGCGAGCCAGGTCTTCTCGTCTGCCATCAGTGCCTGACCTGACAAATGTGCTTCTGGAAGAATGGTCAAACATTCCCATACACACACTCCTAAACCTTGTGAACAGCCTTCCCAGAAGAGTTGAATCTGCTATAGCTGCAAAGGGTGGGCCAACTTAATATTGAACTATGAATAAGACTGGGATGCCATTAAAGTTCATGTGTGTTTGAAGGCAGGTATCCCAATACTTTCAGCAATACAGTGTATATGCACTGAAAAACAACCCCACACCATTGTTATGCACTTGGGGGCTAAGAGCATGCATGCATCATACATTCTGGGGGGGGGGGGGTACAACTGGGGGAATCAATGGTAGAGAAGGATCTGGGAGTTCTGGTAGATCACAAGCTTAATAATGGCATGCAATGCCAAGCTGCGGTTTCTAAAGCGAGCAAAATCCTCTCTTACAGTGGGGCAAAAAAGTATTTAGTCAGCCACCAATTGTGCAAGTTCTCCCACTTAAAAAGATGAGAGAGGCCTGTAATTGGCATCATAGGTAGACCTCAACTATGAGAGACAAAATGAGAAAAAAAATCCAGACAATCACATTGGCTGATTTGGAAAGAATTTATTTGAAAATTATGGTGGAAAATAAGTATTTGGTCAATATCAAAAGTTCATCTCAATACTTTGTTATATATCCTTTGTTGGCAATGACAGAGGTCAAACGTTTCCTGTCAGTCTTCACAAGGTTGGCACACACTGTTGCTGGTATGTTGGCCCATTCCTCCATACAGATCTCCTCTAGAGCAGTGATGTTTTGGGGCTGTCGCTGGGCAACACGGACTTTCAACTCCCTCCAAAGGTTTTCTATGGGGTTGAGATCTGGAGACTGGCTAGGCCACTCCAGGACCTTGAAATGCTTCTTACGAAGCCACTCCTTCATTGCCCGGGCGGTATGTTTGGGATCATTGTCATGTTGGAAGACCCAGCCAGGTTTCATCTTCAATGCCCTTGCTGATGGAAGGAGGTTTGCACTCAAAATCTCAGGATACATGGCCCCATTCATTCTGTCCTGTACATGGATCAGTCGTCCTGGTCCCTTTGCGGAGAAACAGCCCCAAAGCATGATGTTGCTACCCCCATGCTTCACAGTAGGTATGGTGTTCTTTGGATGCAACTCAGAATTCTCTCTCCTCCAAACACGACGAGTTGTGTTTCTACCAAACAGTTCTATTTTGGTTTCATCTGACCATATGACATTCTCCCAATCCTCTTCTGGATCATCCAAATGCTCTCTAGCAAACTTCAGACGGGCCCGGACATGTACTGGCTTAAGCAGGTGGACACGTCTGGCACTACAGGATCTGAGTCCCTGGCGGCGTAGTGTGTTACTGATGGTAGCCTTTGTTACGTTAGTCCCAGCTCTCTGCAGGTCATTCACTAGGTCACCCCGTGTGGTTCTGGGATTTTTGCTCACCGTTCTTGTGATCATTTTGACACCACGGGTGAGATCTTGCGTGGAGCCCCAGATCGAAGGAGATTATCAGTGGTCTTGTATGTCTTCCATTTTCTAATTATTGCTCCCATAGTTGATTTGTTCACACCAAGATGCTTGCCTATTGCAGAATCAGTCTTCCCAGCCTGGTGCAGGTCTACAATTTTGTTTCTGGTGTCCTTCGACAGCTCTTTGGTCTTCACCATAGTGGAGTTTGGAGTGTGACTGTTTGAGGTTGTGGACAGGTGTTTTTTATACTGATAACAAGTTCAAACAGGTGCCATTGATACAGGTAATGAGTGCAGGACAGAGGAGCCTCTTAAAGAAGAAGGTACAGGTCTGTGAGAGCCAGAAATCTTGCTTGTTTGTAGGTGACCAAATACTTATTTTCCACCATAATTTGCAAATAAACTCTTTCCAAATCAGCCAATGTGATTGTCTGGATTTTTTTTCTCATTTTGTCTCTCATAGTTGAGGTCTACCTATGATGCCAATTACAGGCCTCTCTCATCTTTTTAAGTGGGAGAACTTGCACAATTGGTGGCTGACTAAATACCTTTTTGCCCCACTGTATATTAAAAGAGGTATAGACTCCAGAGAGAGATATCATATTACCCCTGTACAAATCATTAGTAAGACCTCATCTGGAATATGCAGTTGAGTTTTGGGAACCAATTCACAAAAAGAATATTGGGGAACTGGAGAAAGTACAGAGAAGAGCAACCAAACTGATAAGAGGCATGGAAGAGCTCAGCTATGAGGAAAGATTAGAGGAACTGAATTTATTCTCTCTCGAGAAGAGGAGATTAAGGGGGGATATGATCAACATGTATAAATACATCAGTGGTTCATATAGTGAACTCGGTGTAGAGTTATTCACCCTGAGGTCATCAAAGAGGACAAGGGGGCACTCTTTACGTCTGGAGGAAAATAAATTTAATCGCCAAACATGGAAAGGTTTCTTCACAGTGAGAGCTGTGAAAATGTGGAATAGACTCCCTCAAGAGTTGGTTCTGGCCAGCTCAGTAGATTGCTTTAAAAAAGGCCTGGATTCTTTCTTAGATACATAGAATATAACCTGTTACTAATATTTATAGGTAAAGTTGATCCAGGGACTATCTGATCGCCTCTCGGGGGATCAGGAAGGAGTTTTTTTCCCTGCAGGAGCAAATTGGTTCATGCTTTGCTGGGTTTTTTTGCCTTCCTCTGGATCAACTGTGGGTATAGGATTATAACTTTTTTTTAATGGTTGAACTGGATGGACTTTTGTCTTTTCTCAACCAGACTAACTATGTAACTATGTAACCATAATCCCCCCTCCACCAAACTGTATACTTGGCACAATGCAGTCAGGAAAGTACCGATCTCCTGGCAACCGCCAAACCCAGAAATGTCCATCGGATTGCCAGACAGAGATGTTTGATTCATCACTCCAGAGAACACGTCTCCAATGCTCTAGAGTCCAGTGTAAAACCACTACATCCGACGCTTTGCATCGAACTTGGTGATGTAAGACTTGAATACAGCTGTTTGGCCATGGAAACCCATTCCATGAAGCTCTCTATATACTGTTGTTGTGCTAACCTGAAGGCCACATGAAGTTTGGAGATCTTTAGTTATTCACTGTTGGCAACTTCTGTGCACTGTGCTCTTCAGCATGCTCTGACCCTGCTCTGTCATTTTACATGGCCTACCACTTCGTGGCTGTTGTTTCCACTGGCTTCCATTTTATTGTAATACCACATTTTTTTAGCAGTTGACTGTGAAATATTTAGTAGCAAGGAAATTTCACGGATGAACTTATTGCACAAGTGGCAACCTATCACGGTACCACGTTTGAATTCACTGAGCTCCTGGGAGTGAACCATTCTTCCACAAATGGTTGTAGAAGCAGTCTGCAAGCCTAGGTGCTTGATTTTATACATCTGTTGCCATGGATGTAATTGGAACACTTGAAGCCAATGATTTTGAGGGGTGTCCCAATAGTTTTGGCAATATAGTGTATACAGGGGTGGACTGACCATTTGGGAACTCGGGCACTGCCTAAGTGCCCGGGGACAGTAGGGGGCCCAATGACATGCCTCTGGTACCTTTCATAGGCTTTTTTGAGTATGGTTTGAGTGTGGGTGAGGACACAGAGGCCCCATGATCCCCTATTGCCCAGGGGCCCCATGAGTTGTCAGTCCGCCCCTGAGTGTATATATATATATATATATATATATATATATATATATATATATACAGTATATATATATATATATATATATATATATACAGTGAAGGAAATACGTTTTTGATCCCCTGCTGATTTTGAATGTTTGCCCACTCACAGAGAAATGATCAGTCTAAAAATCAAATGGTAGGTGTATTTTAACACCGAGAGACTTAATAGCAACAACAAATTCAAAAGAAATGCATGTCTAACAAATTATGCACTGATTGCATGTTCATGAGGGAAATAAGTATTTGATCCCCTATCATTCAGCAGGATTTCTGGCTACCAGGTGTCTTTCATACAGGTAACAAGCTGAGATTAGAAGCAGTTTCTTAAAGGGAGTACTGTTAATCTCATTTTGTTACCTGTATAAAAGACACCTGTCCACAGGAACAATCAAACAATCAGATTCCAAACTCTCCACCATGGCAAAGACCAAAGAGCTGTCCAAGGATGTCAGGGACGAGATTGTAAACTTACACAAGGCTGTACTGGGCTACAAAACTATCGCCAAGCAGCTTGGTGAGAAGGTGACAACAGTTGGTGCAATCATTCGCAAATGGAAGAAACACAAAACAACTGTCAGTCTCCCTAGGTCTGGGTCACCATGCAAGATCTCACCTCGTGGAGTGTCAATGATCATGAGAACAGTGAGGAATCATCCCAGAACTACACGTGAAGATCTTATCAATGATCTCCAGGCAGCTGGGACCACAATTACCAAGAAAACAATTGGTAACACACTACGCCGACAAGCATTGAAATCCTCCAGTGCCTGCAAGGTCCCTCTGCTCAAGAAAGCCCATCTGAAGTTTGCCACTCAACATCTGAATGATGCAGAGGAGGACTGGTTGAAAGTGTTGTGGTCAGATGAGACCAAAATCGAGCTCTTTGCATCAACTCAACTCGCCATGTTTGGTGAGGAGGAGGAATGCTGCCTATATCCCCAAGAATACCATACCAACTGTCAAAGGGGACAGGACAACTGGACCGCATTAAAGGGACTATGGATGGGGCAATGTACCGTCAAATCTTGGGTGAGAATCTTCTTCCCTTAGCCAGGGCATTGATAATGGGTTGTGGATGGGTGTTCCAGCATGACAATGACCCAAAAAAACGGCCAAGGCAACAAAGGAGTGGCTCAAAAAGAAGCACATTAAGGTCCTGGAGTGGCCTAGCCAGTCTCCAGACCTAATCCGATTGAAAATCTGTGGAGGGAGCTGAAAGTTCGAGTTGCCAAACGTCAGCCACCAAACCTTAATGACTTGGAGAGGATCTGCCAAGAGGAGAGGGCCAAAATCCCCCCTGAGATGTGTGCAAACCTGGTGGCAAACTACAGGAAACGTCTGACCTCTGTTATTGCCAACAAGAGATTTGCCACCAAGTACTAAGTCCTGTTTTGTAAATGGGATCAAATACTTATTTCCCTCATGAACATGCAAATCAGTGCATAATTTGTTAGACATGCATTTCTTTTGAATTTTTTGTTGCTATTCTGTCTTTCAGTGTTACAATACACCTACCATTCAATTTTTAGACTGATCATTTCTTTGTGAGTGGGCAAACATTCAAAATCAACAGGGGATCAAATACTCATTTCCGTCACTGTATATATATATATATATATATATATGTACAGTGCTCAGCATAAATGAGTACACCCCTTTTGAAAAGTAAGATTTTAATCAATATCTCAATGAACACAAGAACAATTTCCAAAATTTTTACAAAACTGAGTTTTATAGAACATTTGTTTAGCTCATTTCATGAAAATAAGGTTAATAATATAACTTAGATTACAAAATCTTCAGTTTTACTCAAATTAGATGCAAAAATGAATACACCTCACAACAAAAACTACTATATCTAGTATTTTGTATGACCGCCATGATTTGTAAGGACAGCACCAAGTCTTCTAGGCATGGATTGAACAAGTTGGCGACATATTGCAACATCAATCTTTTTGCATTCTTCAAGAACGACCTCTTTTAGAGCCTAGATGTTGGGTGGAGATTGATGGTTAACTTGTCTCTTCAGAACTCCCCATAGGTGTTCGTTTGGGTTCAGATCAGGAGACTGCTGAATCACTTTCACCCTGTTCTACTTCAGAAATGCAATATTGGCCTTAGATGTGTATTTTAGATCATTGTCATGTTAGAAAAGTGCACGATGACCAAGGGCATGGAGTAGCATCTTTTCTTTCAATATAGAGCAGTACATCTGTGAGTTCATGATACCATCAATGAAATGCACCTCCCCGACACCAGTAGCCCTCATGCAGCCCCACAGAAGGACTCTGCCACCACCATGTTTCACTGTAGGCACCATGCATTTTTCTTTGTACTCTTCACCTTTGCGACGCCATACAGTTTTGAAGCCATCAGTTCCAAAAACATTTATCTTGGTCTCATCACTCCAGAGTACATGAAATGGGAAGGGGGTTTCTTTTTTAAGTAACACCCTTTTATAATCAACTGTCTGCTGAACGCCTGTTTAACCACTTCAATAACGAGCACTTTTACCCCCTTCCTGCCCAAGCCAATTTTCATGTTTCAGCGCTCTCACACTTTGAATGACAATTGCGCAGTCATGTAACACTGTACCCAAACTAAAATTTTATTTTATTTTTGTTCAAACAACTAGAGCTTTCTTTTGGTGGAATTTAATCACCACTGGGGCTTTTATTTTTTGCTAAATTAACACAAAAAGACAGTTTCTTTGTTTCTGTTATAAAAGTTTGCAAATAAATAATTGTTCTTCATAAGCTTAGGCCAAGATGTATTGTGCTACATTTTTGGTGAAAAAAACCAAATCAGTATTTATTATTTAGTCTGTAGGAAAGTTATAGAGTTCACAAACTATGGGATATATCTGAAAATTGATCAATCCTGAAGTACTGACAGCCAATCTAATTTCTTGAGGCCCAAAAATGTCAGAACAGTACCGATATCCCCCAAATGACCCCTTTTTGCAAAGTAGACAGTCTGATGTATTTCATAAGAGGCATGGCGAGTTTTTTGAAGTTGTAATTTTTCTGACATAATTTTTCGTAAAATACAGAAATTAAAAACATTATTTTCACAATTTTTTTTACAGCTGTCATCAGTGCAGTACAGCATCAGCATATAACTGGTGTAGCGGTGATCAGGGACATAATTTTTTTTAATAATTTTTTTTTTAATTAAATTTTTTCTCTTTTTTTAAGATTTTTTTTCAAATTACACTATGGCCAAAGTAGTATAATGTTGCCACAGTAACATTGTACTACTTTGGGGAAGTGATCAGTAATTTTTTTTTTTACACAACTTGATTGCTTATAGCAAAGAATTTCTCTGCTATAAGCAAGCATTTAACGGAATGAAATCGATTTATTCCGTTTTTTTGTTGTGATTAGCTGTAATTGGCCACGGCTAATCACATGACACAGATGGGCTGTAATTGGCCCAGCCTGTGCATGTGATCACTGTGACCATTCACAGCTAGACACACTTGTATACAATGGATAGCATGAAAGGAAGCCATCCATTGTAAACAACTGTCATGTGACCTGCTGTGATTGGTCAAGGGGCCGGTACACAGATCTGTCATCAGCCGTGTCCGAGGTAAACGGCCGGTGACAGATCTTGCCACAGCTCAGCCCTGCGGGAACACGCAAAGCGCGATTCGGGAAGAATGTCATATGACGCCCTCCCAGAGGGACAAAATGTTCACACGGCCGTCATTTGACCATAGGCTGGGCGGCAAGTGGTTAATGAATAATTAGACTCACATGTAGTTGAATTCTTGTTAATTAGGATTTTGTTGTCTAAAATTTAGCTTTGCTCCTAAGACTTTCATTGGGGTATATTTATTTTTGCAATATGGTCTTGAATGAATCTGTTAGAAAAAATTTTTTGTGTGTGTGCAAATGAGCAAATCTTGTTTGCAATCAATAGACCGCATTTGTGGGAGTATTTTGTAGTATAGTGTCCCATAGAAAATGTTGGTTCTGAAAGGAAAGATTTTCTGAACAATTTGTTGGGGTGTACTCTTGTATGCTAAGCACTGTATGTATGTATATATATATATATATATATAGAGAGAGAGAGAGAGAGAGAGAGAGAGAGAGAGAGAGAGAGAGAGAGAGAGAGAGAGAGAGAGAGAGAGAGAGAGAGATTATATATATGTCTATTTTGAAGTACTAAATCTGTTTGGATATTCATTTTTTTTTTGTTTTTGCTTACACTACTAGAGAAACGCTCACAGCTTCCTATTCTTAAAGTGTTTTCCATTTTGGCTTTGGGGTCAGGGTTTGGTTTTTGCCTCTTTTTTTGGGGGGGGGGGCTTGCTTTCCCCCTCTGTAGACATTGTCCAAATATGGCCATGTGGTCATACTGGGGTTGATTTACTAAAGCTAGGGGATGCAAGATCAGGCTCACTTCTGCATAGAAACCAATCAGCTTCTAACCTCAGCGTGTTCAATTAAGCTTTGGCAATAAAACCAGGAAGCTGATTGGTTTCTATACAGAAGTGAGCCTGATTCTGCGCTTTCCAGCTTTAGTAAATAAACCCCATTAGGTCAAAGATGTCACCATCATCGCCATGCCTTTCAAATGTGTGGCTGCAGGGCAGGAATTCCCCTGGCCACATCTGATAGGACCACTATCCTGTTACCATATGACAACTTTCCTCGGGTTCTGGGCGAACTGGATTTGGCCTAAACCTTAGCTCATCACTGCATTTGACCAATCAAAACCAAAATCAAAATGTTTGGATCTGCGGAATGACTGACACCTTTCTATTTTTTTGCCACCACCTTCCATTTTTTTAATGTATTGTCAGTCAAAAAGGGATATATCATTAGGATCTTAAAATGTAATAACTGGTAATTGTGTCATAAACTTACGACATAAAGGAGCTGCTTTTACATTTCAAAGTGAAATATTATGACTAGAGATGAGCCAACCCATTCAGGAATCAGGCGAGTGACTCCACCTGCTTTTCAAACGATCATGATCAGCAATCGCCTGCATTAAACTGCACAAACCTGCATGCAAATATTCAAATATTCCGCCATGTAAGGGGAACAGCCAAAATCCTCAGATTATTGAATCAATTGGCTCATCTCTAATTGTGACAGATGAATTGCTGTAGTAGCTGCAACCAATCTGCTTCTTGTTTTTCTCATAATCACCAGCAAAAAATGAAAAAAAAAAAAAGACATCATGCTAAATGTAAAGGGAAAATTGGTAGTCATGGAACTATATGGGTTTTTGTGCTACATGGACACTGGGGACAATGACACTTGGGACTAAATATGGAGATGACCCCTTCCCCGAAGGCCAAATAAACCAAGAAGTTTTTCTAACCTTCAAATGTGTAAAAGTTCTTGTATCCAATCAGAACATGAGCTATTTGACATTGAGACCCAATTTTCCCATAAGGAGAATGTGGCTGAGTGTCCTTCATTGGGATAATTGACAGCTAGTCATCATTAGGAACTAACCGTCTACCCTCAGGATCAGAACATTACATCAAATGCGCTCTTTTCTAATATACCTCTGGAACTTTTACATGTATTTATAGAGAGTTCCAATAAACGTTTCTTGGGACTTTATGGTTTTAACACAAGTGACACTCTGACATATTAGCACACCATGATGCTGGTTTAGGATAATTTTTAGTCCTTAAAGAATAAACAATGGTGCGTTTATCAGTCAGGCCACAATGCAGCAGAAAGCAAAGGAACCCCTTCTCTTATTGCCCAAAGGCTGTGATTAAGTGTCATTTGTGTAGTCCATAAACTATCCACTGCTTCACCCCTACAAGTCAAATCATTCACAAAGCTCAAGTCTGGCAAAGGGTCAAGGCGTATCTAAACCCAAAAACAAAAAAATTAATTTATTGCAACTTACTGGTTCTTTCCCTTTATTTCCACCTGCTAATTCTGTGAAAAATGCATGCACTGTCCTAGCATGACAATGCTCACTCCTCCACTGTATCTATGGGGGAAGCCATGGTTGTCAACCACACTGGACTGCAAACATGTCTGCCTTTGTTCATCTCCATTACAAGAGGAATGGGGAGATTAGCAGTTTACAAAAGGAAAACAACTGTGTTTTATGCTTCCGGTTCTTTTCGCAAGAAGTGACAAGTACACAGCATTTCTGGCAAGATCAACGGGTATTTTATGTGCTGCTGAAAATGTCCTTAGCCTGAAAAAATGAAAACAAATGCAGTCACTATGTCTAAGGTCTGACTGCAACATATCACATTTTTGTTCTTGGGTTTAGCTATCCTTTCATACTTGGGATGAATATATATAAATATATATATATACACACACTTGCTCCTGCTGGGAAAAAAAAATCCTTCCTGATCCCCTGAGAGGCAATTGGATATTCCCAGGATCAACTTTACCTATAAATGTTAGTATCCAGTTATATTCTGTGTATCTGAGAAACAATCCAGGCCTTTTTTGAAGCAATCCAGTGATCTGGCTAGAACCAACTCTTGAGGGAGTCTATTCCACATTTTTACAGCTCTCACTGTGAAGAAACCTTTCCGTGTTTGGAGATTAAGTTTCTTTTCCTCCAGACGTAAAGAGTCCCCCCCTTGTCCTCTGTGTTGACCTCAGGGTGAATAGCTCTACACTGAGTTCACTATATGAACCACTGATGTATTTATACATGTTGATCATATCCCCCATTAATCTCCTGTTCTCAAGAGAGAATAAATTCAGTTCCTCTAATCTTTCCTCATAGCTGAGCTCCTCCTTGCTTCGTATCAGTTTAGTTGCCCTTCTCTGTACTTTCTCAAGTTCCCCAATGTTCTTTTTGTGAATTGGTGCCCAAAACTGAACTACATATTCCAGATGAGGTCTTACTAATGATTTGTACAGGGGTAATATGATATCTCTCTCTCTATACCTCTTTTAATACAGGAGAGGATTTTGCTCGCTTTAGAACCTCAGCTTGGCATTGCATGCCATTATTAAGCTTGTGATCTACCAGAACTCCCAGATCTTTCTCCACCATTGATTCCTCCAGTTGTACTCCCCCTAGTATGTATGATGCATGCATATTCTTAGCCCCCAAGTGCATAACCTTACATTTATCAACATTAAACCTCATTTGCCACATAGTTGCCCAATTAAACAGTGCATTGAGGTCGGCTTATAAGTTGAAGACATCCTGTAAGGACGTTATTCCACTGCACAGTTTGGTGTCATCTGCAAGACTGAAATGGCATTTTCAATCTCAGACCCTATATCGTTTATAAACATATTAAAAAGTAAGGGTCCCAACACTGAACCCTGGAGTACACCACTGATGACCCCAGACATTCAGAGTATGAATCATTAACCACTACTCTTTGAATACAATCTTTTATCCAGTTTTCTATCCATTTACATACAGATTTTTCCAAGCCCGTAGACTTTACCTTACACATTAGCCATGTGTGGGGAACTGTGTCAAACGCTTTTGCAAAATCCAAGTATACCACGTCCACCGCCACCCCTCTGTTCAAGGTTTTGCTCACCCCCTCATAAAAAGAAATCAGATTTGTATGACAACTTCTGTCTTTCATGAATCCATGCTGTCTATTGCTTAAAATATTTTTTTCCAGCAAGAACTCATCTATGTGGTCTTTTATTAAACTCTCCAGTGTTTTCCCAGCTATAGAAGTTAAATTAACAGGTCTGTAATTACTTGGTAAAGATGTTGACCCCTTTTCTGTCTGCTACCCCCAGAGCAAAATTTGTCACAAACTATGCTCATTCTTGTCCCAGCTGACACCCCAACCCCCTTCCTTACCCTACCTCAGAACAAAACAATTAAAAAAAGAAATAAATAAAACCTCACAACTTAAACCTCAGTTAGCACGAGGGTTATACTCCTCTTCAATCATTAACAATTTCAACATTCTATGTGTAACAATAAAGAAGTCAATCTTTGCACAGAATGTCATAGTCTTGTGCATCGGACCCCTCCCCCGGGGTCCTTGGTTCTATCTGGTTGCGGTTCCAGTGCCAAGGGGTCCACTTCCAAGTCTGGGGACCTCTTGTTTATTTTCGAGACATATTTCCTTCTAAAAACAACACTTGGCGCTGCCTGCTATCAAGGGTCCGGCAAGTCTGATGTTTCGACTATGGCTTTAATAAAAATAGTATCATCTTTTATGTACTTCCCATTTTCCAGCACTGTCTGAGTGACAAACACGGGGCACCTGGAGGCACTGTTTATTTCCCTGGTGGCTTTTTGAAGCTGCTGCTGTTGGGGTCTGGCTTGAAGGCGTCACCAAGGTGGGTTCGTGATGGTCCCTGGTACATTAACATGACGCTTACTTTCTGTTTGAATGTCCAGGGAAGCAGAGAATCATACTCTCCCCTCCTGATATCCTGGATAGCAGGCATATATCCCCTTGTTTTTTGCAAGCAGGCTTTATAAGAAAATACAGTTAACGAATGGGGAATGTGAAAAGAAAATAGAAGAGGAGGGGGTCTGAGTTGTGTAAGCATCCCTGAGGTTTAGTACAGACAGAAGGAGGTTCATTCCTTGCTGGTTGGGTTAGATGTTTGCTGCTACTGTTATGTATCTGGACTTTTTTGTGCTATATGGGCAATATGCAGCTGAAGTAAGCCAGTATCTTTCGTGTTCAGGACTTTATTGAATTGCCATAGGAATAAATGTTCATGTTTACTTCATGCGGCTGAAGACAAACCTGCTAAAGCCACAATAAAGACTGAGTTTTGTGACAGACATTTTGGTGTCCTGCATCAAGGCTCACCCCCAAAATATCACAATATATATAACCATTTGTGCTTTCTTCAATTGTAGCTTGGTTGGCAACAACATAGGAAGTATTGGAGGGCAAGCATTGGCCATCATGGTGAAGAAAAACACGGTACTAGAAGAACTCTGGTAAGTGTATGCCCTGTATTTTTATTGATGCCACAAAGTATAAAAAGCTTTTGTTACATATATCTGTCACATTTAGATGTAAGATTTCAAGCCTTTTTACTGGTATAGGAAATAACTTGTGAATACCTGCTGAATTTGCAATATGCTTACTCTCCAGGGTTTGATGTGTTGTGCTGTCATTGCTGACCAGGGAGTCCAAATTCCTTGGTAGCGCTGAATGTCATGCATGAGGTCCATTTTCCTAATGGATGTTTTTATATAGCACTGCCGAGAGTGGGTACTAAACAAGACGAGTATCCACTTGTAGGCTATGGGGCCCAGGTGTTAGGCACTCCAGAGGGAAGGCACAGCCCACACAGTGGTTGAAGTTGCAGAAGTTGTATTATCAAATACAAATGTTCCAACATACAGTAACAAAGGCTATGCAGTGGCTTAGAACTGGCAGCAATACTCACAGAAGGTTATACATTACATGCAAAGAGCAATGCACAGAGATTGGCAGCACCTGGAGCAGAGGGGATGGCTGGAAGGCAGATGCAGCACGGTGTAGTAGTGGAAAGGTTTCCTTTTTGAAGTACTGGCAACAGTCCCTATCCTGTCCCTCCTTTGGAACCTTTCTTTATGCTAGACACCCTTTTCCTGTCAAGTGGGTTCCAGTCCCTAATTTAGCTACATGCAACATGGGTGCCAATTGCAGTGGGACACTGCTTTCTATATGCATTGTCCTCATTAAAGATGACCACAGGGGCCACCCGGATGGCAGTGTCCAATTGGACAGCATTCCACCCGATGACAAATACGGAGGTCCTCCATTCTCTCTGCCGGGCAACTGCAACATCCCCACCCTTACATGGAGGTCATACTGCACCTGCCTAGACAGTAACATACATACCTAACAATACACAAGATATAAAATAGAACTATGGCCTTCCATCCAAAAAATATATGCTTTAGCACTTAATTATAAATGCATTTATACTTACAGTTTTCTATTAACCCCTTTGCAAACTCCCACAAATAGCCATTGATCCTGTCAGTAAAGACCACCTAATGCAGCTTCTGGTGACAGGGTAGAAGCAATGCTGCACTGCTCCTGAATTCAGAGCAGAATTGCTACTCCCATGTAGGCTGTGCTTTCTTTGAAATAAATGTTGCAGGGGGCTTGGTTATAAGCATTGTCACTGCTAATTCACAGGTCTGTAGCTTGGCATGTAGACCTTAGTCACACTTAGTCATGCCTACTTCCTTCTGGATTGACAGTACATCCTCTGTGGCTGAAACCCTCCCACTGTGACCTGCAGTGCTGGGGAGGAGAGCATGTGAGACACAAATGAAGGGGGATTTATTTTGTGTCCCACATGCTCCCCTCCCTGACTTCAGCTCACAGTGGGAATGGCAATGGGATGGTAATGGAATATTTTTGTTTGCTTTATGAAGCTTGTCTATGACATAGTAACTGGTTATGGTACGTATGTATACAGTACTGTCATACAGGAACCATTAGTTATATTTTAACCACTTCAATATAGGGCACTTTTACCCCCTTCCTGCCCAGGCCAATTTTCAGCTTTAAGCACTCTCACGGTTTGAATGACAGTTGCGCGGTAAAGCAACACTGTACCCAAACAAAATCTTCATCATTTTTTTTACACAAATAGAGCTTTATTTTGGTTGTATTTAATCACCACTGGGTTTTTATGTTTTTGCTAAATGAACGAAAAAAGACTGAAAGTTTTTCTTTGTTTCTGTTATAAAATGTTGCAAATAAAAAAATGTATTCTGCTACATTTCTTTGGTGAAAATAACCCAAATTAGTGTATATAATATAGTCTATAGGAAAGTTAGAGTCCACAAACCATGGTATATATGTCTGAAAATCGATCAATCCTGATATATTGATGTACTGATCTAATTTCTTGAAGCCCAAAAATGTCAGGATAGTACAGATATCCCCCAAATGACCCCTTTTTGGAAAGTAGACAGTCTGCGGTATTTAATAATAGGCATGGCGACTTTTTTGAAGTTGTAATTTGTTATCATAAGTTTTTGGAAAATGAAGAAATTTAAAAAAAATATTTTCACAATTTTTTTTTCAGATACTGTCACCATGCAGTACAGCGTCATCATATAACTGGTGTAGCGGTGATCAGGGACACTGACTGGTGACCGTGTCAATATATATATATATATATATACCGTATTTGCCGGCGTATAAGACGACTTTTTGACCCTTGAAAATCTTCTCAAAAGTCGGGGGTCGTCTTATACGCCGGTACACATGTTAGGGGGGCTGCGGCATTAAGTACAGGGGTTTGCAGGGGCTGACGTCTCTTACCTGGATCCAGTCCCACGACGATCCGGTCCAGGAAGCGCGGCGTCTCCTTCAGTTCGGCCACTGGATGTCGTGCGGCTGCGCGGCTCCGCCTCCTCACCGGTGATTGGCCGCCAGAACTGTAGCTCAGGAAAGGCACACAGGCGGCCAATCACCGGCGAGGGGGCGGAGCCGAGCGGCCCCGCGAAAATTGAGTGCCGGAGCAGCAGGTAAGTGCTCTGTGTAGAGGTGCTGCTGCAACCACATATGCTGGCTGCAGCAGCACCATACGAGAACAGGGTCAGCAAGTGTCAGTGGGAGGAATAGTGCCCCATCATTGGTGTCACTGATACCAATGATGGGGCACTATTCCTCACACTGATACCAACGATGGGGCACTATTCCTCCCCCCCACTGACACCAATGATGGGGCACTATTCCCCCCCCCACTGACACCAACGATGGGGCACTATTCCTCCCCCCCACTGACACCAATGATGGGGCACTATTCCCCCCCCCACTGACACCAACGATGGGGCACTATTCCTCCCCCCACTGACACCAATGATGGGGCACTATTCCTGCCACTGATACCAATGATGGGGCACCTATTCCCCCCACTGACACCAATGATGGGGCACTATTCCTCCCACTGACACCAATGATGGGGCACTATTCCCCCCACTGATACCAATGATGGGGCACTATTCCTCCCACTGACACCAATGATGGGGCACTATTCCTCCCACTGACACTAATGATGGGACACTATTCCTCCCACTGATACCAATGATGGGGCACTATTCCTCCCACTGATGCCAATGATGGGGCACCATTCCTGCCACTGATACCAATGATGGGGCACCTATTCCCCCCACTGATACCAATGATGGGGCACTATTCCTCCCACTGATACCAATGATGGGGCACTATTCCTCCCACTGACATCAATGATGGGGCACTATTCCTCCCACTGACATCAATGATGGGGCACTATTCCTCCCACTGACATCAATGATGGGGCACTATTCCTCCCACTGATACCAATGATGGGGCACTATTCCTCCCACTGACATCAATGATGGGGCACTATTCCTCCCACTGGTGTGCATTGGAAGAGGGGTAGTCTTATACGGCGAGTATAGCCCAAACACTACATTTTAGCAGGAAAAGTAGGGGGGTCGTCTTATACGCCCAGTCGTCTTATACGCCGGCAAATACGGTATATATATATATACATACAAACACACATATACGTATAGATTTTTTTTCCAATTTTTACATTTTTTATTTATTCTTTAATAATTTTTCTTTCTTTCTTTTACAAATTGTTTTAAATAAAACACTGTGACCAGAATACTATAATGTTACCATACTAACTTTGTACTACTCTGGGGAAGTGATTAGTATTATTTTGTTTTTTTTTACACATTATGATTGCCTATAGCAGTGAATTTCACTTCTATAGGCAAGCATTTAACTGAATGAAATAGATTAATTCAGTGTTTTTGTTGTGATTAGCTGTGATTGGCCACAGCTAATCAGAAGACACAGATGGGCTGTGATTGGCCCAGTCTGTACACTGTAACCAATTACAGCTAACAACACAATTATATACTATGGATGGCATGAAAGGAAGCCATCCATTGTTTATAGTTGTCATGTGTTGTCATGTTGTCATGTGTCACAGGGTACTGGCAACAGGCCATTACATGAATGGTCATTGGCTGTGTCTTATGAATACAGCTGGTGACAGATCTCGATGCAGAGGAAGTAAAGGGCCGCTCAATGCAATACCATTACACAGAGCATGTAAGTATAGCAATTTTATTATAATAAAAAAGTATATATATCAGCCTTTACAACTGCTTCAACAACAACCATCACACAGTTATTTCTTCTGCAGTGTATTACCATGAACAAATATGTTTACACTGGATGACATGACATACAGTAATAATAATTGATATTCAAGGTACTTACCCACTAATAACTTTATTAACCTCCCTAGCGGTATTCCCGAGTGTAGCTCGGGGTAAAGTTTCAGTACCAAAAGCAGTAACCCTGAGCTACACTGGGGCTTACCATGCAGCATTGCATAGGGAGTCCCTGCAGCACTTACCTTGTCCTTCGCTCCCACGATGCGTCCCCTGCAGCGTCCCCGGCCATCTCCTCCAGCCGATGCCGGCATCCGGCTTCCGTGTTCCGGTCCCTGTGACGTCGGGACGTACGGGCACCGGAACCAGCGGCAAATTTTAAATTTTTAAAAAATGTCATTTTTTAAAAAATGATTATTACATAGTAAAACATTGCTGTTTAAAAACATTTCACATAAATTTTGTCCCTACTGCTTTTTCCTGTCCCCTGCCTGCATTTTGAATGTTCTTTCTGCCTGGAAACTTAGAAAAGTCCATGGCATCCAAAAAGCGTCCCTTTATGTCAAAAGCGGTTTTAGACCGGCTAGAGAACATAGATAGTAAATCAGAACCACTTGCAGAATTGAGTGATAATGATTTGTGGGGAAATTCATCATCAGACACTCAAAACGATTCTGCAACTTTGCTCAGCGATGTGCGAACTTGGCCCTATATTTCAAATTTCAGTATTTTTGGTTTGATTATATTATTTAATTAAATTTATTATTATTATATTATTATTTTTTATGATTATTTATTAAATTATAATTTATGGTGTTGTGTTTCAAGTTTTATGATATCCGGAATGTTTACTAGATTCTTGTTCGGACAGATTTCAGTGAGTTATTCCTAAATTACAGGCCTACAATAAAAAAAATACATATTTCCATGCAAAAAAATGGTACCGCTTTCAGCACCAAAATCTGAAATAATCATACAACTAGAGAGGTTAAAGCCTGGGTGGATGATTTGATAATTCACCTTTTATGCACAGAATCAAACAATATATCCTATCACCTAAATAGAATAATATTTTACTATTTGAATTTTTCACATTTTATCGCAGGCAATTACAAAATAATAGTTTGTAATTTATTAAATGATATCAAACCCAAACCAATTTATACAGAGGTACAATGATTTACTGAGCCAGCACACCAGATGATTTTTTTCAGGCAATGCAATAGATTCATACTTTCGGTAATCTTGGAGTCGAAAGTACTAATTATTATACACAGAGATGTTCTAAAATGCTGGTTTGATGGTTCAGTTACCACAATGGACAGATCCCTCAAATTGTTAGTTGGCTAGGCTGGATTTTAACTGATCTCTGAGCATCCATCCCTACTCCCTTAACTAATCACTATGTTAGTTTAAGCCCATGGTCACATCGGGTGCGATTTGGTATGCGATTTGCATGCCAGGCAACTTGCAATTCGTATACCAAGTCGCACCCTACTGTCCGCAATTAGAGGGGTCATATCGGTGCGGTTCCAACTTGGTCGGAGCCGCACCGATTTCCAAAGTAGTGCATGCACTACTTTTGTTGCAATTTGCATTGACATCTGTGTCAGATGTCTTACAAATTGCAATGAAATCGGCAGGTCACCCGATTTTGAAATCATGTGACTTCACTGTAAGTTGCACGATTTCAAAATTGACTTTGATGTGACCGGGGTGTTAAGAAAACTTAAAAGCCCCCTTTGCTCACATAAATCCATGGTCATATGATTTTCTGGTTCCCAAGGCTTCTTTCTTCCTGCAGAGTGTCCATGTCACATCCTGGATGACATGAACACTTTCTATTGGTTGTCTAGCGGCTTTTCTGGTCTTGAAGACTGCAGTAGTGCGATGACATCATGGCAACAGGACCAATCAGTAAGGGCTCAGGATGACTGGTCTCCATTCCTGGAAGAAGTGTCTGTGAGCAATACATGATGGCAGATTTAGGTGAATAATAAAGGGTTTTAAACTTTTTTTTGAATGGAAGAATAGGTGGGAGAGAGGTTGGGAGAGGGAAGAGGAATTTACTTTGCCTAATGATGGACTATATGGCCAAATCAGTTCAAAGTGCAACCCAATAATTGTGCCCTTTAAGACCTCCATTTTTTAACTGACATTAAATGATATTAAAGGCAAGTATTTGTTTTTTTTTAATAACAAACATGTCACACTTGCCTGCTCAGTGCAGTGGTTTTAAACACAGCAGCCTCCTGATATTATTAATCACTTATCATGCCCCCCCCATCTCATTTTTGTCTGCTCTGCACCCCCCCACTCCAGTGTTCACTGGTAGCTCGCTGAGAGGCTGAGTCACGTGTCGCTCCAGACTCTGGGGTGGATCCTGACTTTGAAGTCGGGATCTTTCCCCAGCCTGAACAGGCTGAGTGACATCAGCCGACAGCAGGCTTCATCCTGCAGTCAGCTGAAAACAGGTCACAGGTGTGCAGAACGAACTGAACTCCTGTGATCCCAGCAGAAATACAGCCAAAAGATATTTGGCTGTACTTCTTCTTTAAGTTACATCCTGCAGAGCTCTGTGAGGAGGGTTCTGAGAGCTGATTGGATTGAAGGGACACACCCCCTTCCAAGGTCCCTCCCTTGTCACTTTTTTTTTCTCTTGATGTCAGGAAACCTTGTCAGATGTGATTCCTGCTGATAGCAAAGGAACGAAGCAGCAGACAGAAATGACACATAGTGCTCTTAATTGAGACAAGTACACACTATAGAGGGATATGCTTTGTTCATATGTCATGTCTGAGGTTTACAACCACCTTAATGCATTCTATCCATTTGTGCTACAGGACACCCCCCCAGCCCCCTTATACCTACCTGAGCCTCATCTCGATTCTGTACTGTAAACAAGAACAGCAACTCTCTCTACCCTCTCCCTCCTCACAGGGTATTGTAGAACATATTCTGTGACAAGGAAGCAAGGGGCGTGTCTATAGACTCAAACAGGGTGGCTCGGGATCAAGCCCGCACAAGTGCCCCCATAGAAAGCTGCTGATTTTAGTTCCTGAATTAAAGAGGTACTTTAGGTATACTGATCTGAATCAGTAAGTGTCTCAAGCATTCAGCTGCTTGGACCTTGCTTTTCATTAATGTCAGGGCAAGGCTGGATTTATATCACTGAAACCTGTAGGCACACACCCTTTGCTGTCTACAGCAACACCCCTGTACCTTGCTTGTCTACTTTACACAGAGTATTTTCTTGTTATACTGGATCCAGATTTTTAGCAAGTGACCTTGAATGAGATGATTGTAATTTTACTGATTAAGGGAAAACAGTTTATGGCTGATATTATGCCTTTTGTGGCAGTTTGAAACTTGATGTGGCCTATTATAACTCTGCTGGCCTAGGCATGTGCCATTATGGTATATGCCCTCCATTCACCAATTTAATCAAAAAGTTCAGGCTTTTCCAGGGCTGGTTCTCTCTCCTAAAAAAAACAAAACTGTCAAGGACCACAATGTAAAAGGCCAAAATTTTTTAGCTTGAGAGAGCAGCGTGAACTACGTCATCCTGCTGCTGCTCCTTCACCATCCAATCAGCAGTCTGGGGGTGAAGAGAGGGCACTGCTGTATTACTTAACAGAAAGCGATTTTATCCAGCTGGCTGTGTTTGATGACAAAGCTGTGTAAATCCCAGGACTTCGTGGGCAGAAATACACTTCCTTTAGCAGATACAACAGTTCCCTTATATGCATTTCACCTTTTTGCCCGGAGTTCAGCTTTAAATGAGTTTACAATGTATGAACATTTTTGCACTGATTTTCTTGCATTTCTTGCACTGATGGGAAAATGGCAGCTCCATACTGTGCTGTGATCCATCTTTAATGCCTTTGCTGTATCCCCTCATTACATGATAATGATGTCCTATTATGTTGATCTAAATCAAAGCTGGAAGTAAGCATGGAAACCAATTGCTGATGGGTACGTGGCAAAGCTGAGAAGCCTTATTATGACCATAGCTTACTTTCTTCTGCAGGCTTGATGACAACAAACTTGAAGATAGTGACGCCATCTCAATAGCAGCCAGTCTAAAGGAAAACCATGCCATGAAAATTTTAAAGTGCGTATTAAATTGTATTATATCAAATATGAATTACACTGTTGATTTGGTTTGTAAGTCCATGTCTTGTGTACATATCAAAATATCCTGAACATACTTTAATATGTTACTCTGGTCAGGATGACTATTGAGGGGCACTTGTTAATAGGGTTATGACAAGAAGCATCTGGTTTGACAATGTGGCCTGTCCATTTGCCTCTCCATTTGCACTGTGCTGTATTCTGCAATTGCACCATAAAGGGCAGAGACTTTTCATGTATGGTTTAAAGCCCAACTTTATTATAAACTTCTAGATATGATCTTTATTTCATACTTATATTGATCCAGCTTTGGCAAATGTAAGTATGAGCATCTCATACCTGTGGATGCTGAAATCGTCCAAGTCCTTTGCCACAATCACAGAACATTTTGTATTTTTTAAATACAATTTATGATATCATGATCTCTACCACATCCAATCAGAGAAAACCTTGTATTCATTAAAAAGATGAAAGACATCCTGGTGACAGTGCAGAGTGAGTGACCTGCTGTGGCTAAACTATGCAATAAAGATCATACCTTGAAATCAGCTCAAGTTTTTTTTTTATTCCTCAAAAATGTTTTTTCCCCCTCTTGTATTAAGAAAAATATGTTCTACTCATCCTCTCTATGCTCCCGTGCTCCTTCTCTACTTCATCTTATGCTAGGTACCACCCCATTAGAAAATTCAAATTAAATTAGTTAACTCTGTGATGGGAAGAAAGAATGTTCTGACAAATAAATTCTCATAAATGTTAAAGAAACAATTGAGTACTGTCCGTGATACCTTTTTTATTTGCACTAATATACAATTTTGAGGACCAAGCTTTCGGGGAGTGTCCCCTTCTTCAAGGTCCAAGCAGTACTATACAAATCACAAAGTTTTAGCAGAATGTTAGAAGAGATGAAAAAAAAAAAAAAGAGGCTAGAGATAAGACACAGCAAATCAAAAGGGGGGGGGGAACAACACTCACATCACAGAGGGAGTCAAGCTTGAGTTGATAGTCATAAAACTATTGGATAATGATTGAGGAATCCCATGTCCAAATTCAGGCCGTTATATCTTGTGTCAAATAGAATTATCATTCTTAGTTCAAAAGTTTTTCTTTCCTGAATGGATTTGGAATTTCCTTTAAGAAATAAAATATTGAGGTCTCCCATTGTGTGGTCTGGTTGTGCGAAATGGTGTCCCACAAGTGTGCAGAAGTCATCTTCTTTATGTTCGTTGATGGTATGTCTGTGCAAATTCATCCTTGTTTGCAACTTCTGTCCTGTTTCGCCAACATAAGATCCTTTGCTGCATTTTCTGCACTGGATAAGGTACACAACATTACTAGAAGAGCAGCTGTATGATCCGGAGATATTGAAGCTGGATAAAATATGCTTATTTATTTATGGCTGACCTGGAGGAAAAATTCCTGAACAGCATGGAACAAAAACCATACAGATACTATCGCTATATTGATGATATTTTCATCATATGGACAGAAGGTGAAGAAAACCTAAAACAATTTTACTCATTGATCAATACTTTTCATCCATCAATCAAACTAAAAATGGAATACTCAAACACACACATCAACTTCCTAGACATCACAGTATACATCAGGGATGATACGCTTCACACCTCAATATACAGGAAACCCACTGACAGATGCAACTACCTCCACAGTTCTAGCTTCCACCCCCAACACACGAAACGTGCCATCATACACAGTCAGGCCATTAGATACCACCGAATATGTTCTGACCCAAGAGACAGAGATAAACATCTCGGGACACTAGCAGACACCTTCCATAAGAAAGGTTACAAGGACAAAACTATCAACAACAGCATAAACACAGCCTTGAGAACCCGAAGAGAAAATCTACTTCAGTACAAAGAGAAAAAAACAAACAACCGTGTACCTCTAGTAATCACATACAACCCAGCAATAGAAGGTATAAGAAAAATAATCAAAGATTTACAACCCATCATAACAGAGAATGGAACTCTGAAATAAATATTCCAGCAACCCCCAATACTGGCCTTCCGACAACCCCCCAACCTCAGAAATAAACTAATTAGTTGGAAACTTCCTTCTGATCAAGATGTCACAAATAATGGAAGCAAACCCTGCAATAAAAAACGCTGCAAACTGTGCAACCAAATCAATCCATCAAAAAGTGTCAGACACTCAAAAGGGATCTTCAATATCTCCGGATCATACAGCTGCACTTCTAGTAATGTTGTGTACCTTATCCAGTGCAGAAAATGCAGCAAAGGATCTTATGTTGGTGAAACAGGACAGAAGTTGCAAACAAGGATGAGTTTGCACAGACATACCATCAAGGAACATAAAGAAGATGACCTCTGCACACCTGTGGGACAGCATTTCGCACAACCAGACCACACAATGGGAGACCTCAATATTTTAGTTCTTAAAGGAATTTCAAATCCATTCAGGAATGAAAAACGTTTGAACTAAGAATGATAATTCTATTTGACACAAGAGATAATGGCCTGAATTTGGACATGGGATTCCTCAATCATTATCCAATAGTTTTATGACTATCAGCTGAAGCTTGACTCCCTCTGTGATGTGAGTGTTGTCTCTCCCCCCCCCTTTTGCTTTTGCTGTCTTATCTCTAGCCTCTTTTTTTTTTTTTTCATCTCTTCTAACGTTCTGCTAAAACTTTGTGACTTGTATAGTACTGCTTGGACCTTGAAGAAGGGGACACTCCCCGAAAGCTTGGACCTCAAAATTGTATGTTAGTGTAAATAAAAAAAGTATCACGGACAGGACTCAATTGTTTCTGTCGCAAATGCACTAATACGGCTACAATCACCTCAAGCATAAATGTTAAAAAAATGTCTTACCATGTATAGCCAGCTGAAATAGCTTTTTTTCTTTCACATCTATATATTTGTAATTCTGTAATTTGCTGTCTGATTCTTTTAGAATATTTAAAAAGAGGCATAATATCCATTTAGATTTAATATTTAGCACATCATGACCTGGACAGGATGAGACTGCTAATGGTTTCTATGTTAAACAATATGGGGTTCTATTTAAATTGTCTCCATGTTACTGTTGAGTATCAACAATATGCACATTTGGTTAATTTAAAACAAAGACTTTATAACAGCAACTTATAGGTTCTGACCTCCAGGACTTTTATTTACTTTTTTTAATCGCTTTTTTTCTATTTTTTTTAATAGGATTTCCAACAACAATTTCAGTAAAACTGGCGTGTCTGCATTTGCTGAAGCTTTGAAATATAACGACACTATCACTGAAATCTGGTAAATGCCAAGCTGCTGTTTACAGATAATATCATATGTTACATATACTGTACATTACAGGTAGACTCATTACAGAGATAGACTCATTACATGCAAAGCAAGATAGTTCAAGCCGTGATTTGTCATAATTGTGATGATTATGGCTTACAGCTCATGAAAACCCCAAATCCACAATCTCAGAAAATTAGAATATTACATGCAATCAATAAAACAAGGATTGTACATAGAACAATATCGGACCTCTGAAAAGTAGAAGCATGCATGTGTACTCAGTACTTGGTTTGGGCCCCTTTTGCAGCAATTACTGCCTCAATGCGGCATGGCATGGAAGCTATCAGCCTGTGGCACTGCTGAGGTGTTATGGAAGACCAGAATGCTTCAATAGCGGCCTTCAGCTCTTCTGCATTGTTCAGTCTCATGTTTCTCATCTTTCTCTTGGCAATGCCTCATAGATTATCTATGGGGTTCAGGTCAGGCAAGTTTGCTGGCCAATCAAGCACGGTAATCCCACGGTCATTGAACCAGGTTTTGGTGCTTTTGGCAGTGTGGGCAGGTGCCAAGTCCTGCTGGAAAATGAAGTCAGCATCCCCATAACGCTCGTCTGTGGAAGGAAGCATGAAGTGCTCCAAAATCTCCTGGTAGACGGCTGCGTTGACCCTGGACTTAATGAAGCACAGTGGACCAACACCAGCAGATGGCATGGCTCCCCAAATCAACACAGACTGTGGAAACTTCACACTGGACTTCAAGCATCTTGCAGTGTGTGCCTCTCCATTCTTCCTCCATACTCTGGGTCCTTGGTTTCCAAATGAGATGCAAAAGTTGCTCTCATCAGAAAAGAGAACTTTGGACCACTGAGCAACAGACCGGGTCTGTTTTTTTTTAGCCCAGGTAAGATGCTTCTGACGTTGTTTGTTGTTCAGGAGCGGCTTGACAAGAGGAATATGACATTTGAAGCCCATGTCGAGGATCCGTCTGTGTGTGGTGGCTCTTGATGCACTGACTCCAGCCTCAGTCCACTCCTTGTGAAAGTCCCCAACACTTTTGAATGGCCTTTTCCTGACAATCCTCTCCAGGCTGTGGTCATCCCTGCTGCTTGTGCACCTTTTTCTTCCACACTTTTCCATTCCACATAATTTTCTATTAATGTGCTTTGATACAGCAGTTTGGGAACATCCAACTTCTTTTGCAATTACCTTTTGAGGCTTTCACTGCTTATGGAGGGTGTCAATGATGGTTTTCTGCACAACTGTCAAGTCAGCAGTCTTTTCCATGATTGTGATTCCTACTGGACCAGACTGAGAGACCATTTAAAGTCTCAGGAACCCTTTGCAGGTGTTATGGCTTAATTAGCTGATTAGAGTGGGACACTTTGAGCCTAGAATATTGCACCTTTTCACAATATTCTAATTTTCTGAGATTGTGAATTTGGAGTTTTCATGAGCTGTACGCCATAATCATCACAATTATGACAAGTCACTGCTTGAACTATCTTGCTTTGCATGTAATGAGTCTATCTCATATATTAGTTTCACCTTTTAAGTTGCATTACTGAAATAAATGAACTTTTGCACGATATTCACATTTTTTGAGTTTCACCTGTAAGTGTCAAGTAGTAGAAAGATAAAGTTTGGGTTATCATAGTTAAGCTGATCATTCTCAGTCCTCATGATCTGGCTGAAATTTAAACTGTGGGTGGCCCTGTGGGCATTCTCCTGCTCTACATCCTTTGATCTGAAATTCAAAGAAGCCAGGCAGAAAATTGTTTGCCAAACAATGGCTGCATCCAAATAAATGCAGCTACTGTTTGTGCATTCATGCCAGCTGTCAGAGGGAGATTCTGCCATCTATGCTGTTTAGTATGGATGGGGGAATCAATAGACTTCTCTTTATCAGTCTGCAGAGCTGTCTTTGCAGTCTTTACAGTGCATTGTCCGCTTCAGGTTTACTATGGTTTTAAGTAGTTAGTTTGGGCCATGGTGGATCAAACAAACTATTTCCTTTATTAATGGATGTGCCTGCTGGAAATTCTGCACTAACTGTACATAGCATCAGTTACATACAGTATTTACAGTATTACTATATTCCAGAAGCAGGACAGGGACTTCCAGACCAAATTTTGGAACAAAACTGAGTTGGGCTGAGCATCAGTCATAGGAAGCCTTGTATTTTATGAATGAATACAAAGCTTCCCTTGATTGGCTAAGGTGGAGATCCTGACGTCATCTGTCCTACTATCTGCCGGCTTTTCCACCTTAGCCAATCAGAGGAGGCTTTGTATGCATTCATAAAATACAAGGCTTCTATGAATGGCTGAGCACCACTCAGCCCAACTCAGCTTTTTTTCCAGGATCAGGTTAGAATTCCAAATGCTGCTGCCGGAAAATTGTGCTGTATACTGTGTTGCAGCTAATACATTTATACAGCGCTCCCAGCGGACGCATCTGTTAGTAAAGGAAATAGTTAATTTGGGCGAACTTGGCCCAAACTATATAAAGTCAACCTGGAGTTAGGATGTAAGTTTCTAAAACTGCATATAACAAGTAAATAATTGCGCTTTGCACTCACATTATTTTTATAAAAAGTGCAGTGATAACTAATCAGCACTGATCTCTTTTCAAAACACAAGCCTAGTAAAAACTGAAACCTTACTGGTTGGCATGGCCCACTGCCCTTTGTGCATCAACACTGCTTCCCGCACTGCTAAATAAGCTTACATCAGCACCATTAGTAATTTGGACCAGGCAGGGAGGCTAAATATGTAAATATGATCATTTAAAAAAGGAATGAACAATTTGGTTTGTGACAGTGAAAACTTGCAGTGAATTTAGGTGGTTTGCTCCAAACCAAAGTTTGCTGGAGGGCAGAAGTTCATCGGCATCAGATATTGAGCAGAATTAGATATTTAGCAAAGACTTTGTCTAAGCCTACCTTAAGGGAAGATTTTGTTAAACAAAATGCTGGGAACTACAACCAGCAACTGTTGAGATATTAAACACAACAAAAAATTACAGCAGTAAGGTCTACGTAACATACAACAGTATTTTATACTTAGAATTGCATTAAAGAAGAGCTCAGGGAATGGGATTACTTTATGCACTTACTTAGCCAGCTTGGCTCAAACAATATATGCAAATGCCACCTCCGTGCGTGCGATATTGAAGTTGTAACTTACTGTTGTAGACTGTTACTTACGGGGAGTGGTGTCCCCTTCTGGCAGGTGCTGCAGAGTGCAGGGGTTAGAGGTAGTGATGTTCTGGATGTTCGAGTCGAACATCGGCCGTTCGTGTGTTCGGGGGAACACACAAGAGGTAAAGGGGCTTTAGGGGCTTTCACAGTGCATTGTGATTGGTCAAAGCAATGCACCTGACTACAGGTCAGGTGCAATGCTTTGGCCATTCACAATACAATTGGGTGGAGCTAGTAGTTACGTCACCACTAGATCTGCCCAATTGTTTACATCTGAGCGGCAAATGTCAGATTGAGGCGAGAGCTCGGCAGGTGCGGATGGGTCAGCGAGGCGTTGTCTTTTTTTTTTATTTCGGAAAGTCGTTGTCGTGCCAACGCTGAATGCCGTGATTGATGATGGATTACAACGCTGGAACTGTTTTTTTGGCTTTTTTTTACTAAAGGACTTTCATTTTTTGTTCAATAAAGGATTTTTTCAAAAGACTGGTCTCTTTATGTTTTACTCAATTTAGCCCTTTAGTGAATGGGTAGGGATACAAGTTCCCCTTACTCATTTACAAGGGTGAGGCAGCATCAGGTTGCCCACCTATTTAAAGGGGTACCCAGATGCTAATGAGCTCCCCTGCCCACATTCCCCCACAACCACCCGGCCAGGGTTGTGGGGAAGAGGCCCTTGTCCCAATCTGCATGGGGACACCATCCCAATGTCGAGGGCACGTGGCCTGGTAAGCCACAAGGAGGGAGAGGGGGATGCTCATTTGCCCCCCCCCTCTTTTTCTGGGAGGAATTTAGGTAGGACCCCATACCCCCCATCCATTTTTTGAGGGTTGGGTTCCCCTTAAAAGTCCTACTAGGTATAAAAGGCCTCGTATGACTTTTAGGGGGAGCCCCATGCACTCCCCCCCTCCCCTCATTTTTTGCAGGTGAGGTTCCCTTAAAAGTCCTAGTAGGTCTAAAGCACCTGGCATGGCTTTTAGGAAGAACCCCATGCACTTTTTTTTCACTGTGAGGTCCCTCCTAAGCTTCCAAACGAGACATAAAGGGTCTGGTATGGATTGGGGGGGGGACCCCATGCTGTTTTTTTCTTTTTTTTCTAAAAACAGCATTTTTAAAAAAATGTCAGTCCTGCTACAGCAGGTTCTATACATTGTACATTGTACAGATGTGCAACTTTGTAGGTAGTTTAAGGGGACCTCCCAGGCATGATATTTAAAGGAATTTTTTTTTTTTTTCACTTTACGCAATGAAAAATGACTGCCCCATTAAAAACTGTATTTTTTTTTCAGTGTTTCATGTCCCTCAGGGCAGTACCCGAGTCCCCATACCCCTTTTATGGCCAATAACTTGTATATAAGCCTTCAAAATGGGCACTTTTGAATTTACCAGTTGAAGTTCAATAGACTTGCATTAAGTTTGAATGTTCGACCACGAACCAAACCTGGGGGAGTTCAGCCCATCACTAGTTAGGGGTGTGTAACGCATAGCTTGCAGGGACCAGGAATAGGTAGTGCACTGAATGCAGGGTCAGGGATATGTAATGCAAAAGATGCAGGGATCAGGAGTAGGTAGTACAGTGATTGCAGGGGTTAGCAGAATTTAAAGCATAGAGTGTAGGAGTCAAGAGCATGTAACACACAGAATGTAGGCATCAAGAGCATGTAATACACAGAGTGCAGGGCTTGGGAGTGTGTATTGCACAAACTGCAGGGGTTTGGAGCATGCGATGCAAAGAGTGCAAGGGTCAGGAGTATGTACCACACAGAATTGAAGAGATAGGGAGTATGTAATGCACAGAGTGCAGGGGTCAGGAGTACATAGCACAAAGAGTATATGTAACGTACAAGGTATGCAATTCAGGATGTGTAGCATAACAAATGTAGGGGTCTGGAGCATGTAAAGCAGAGCATGCAGGGGTAAAGATTATGTAATGCAGGAATCAGGGGCATATAAAGCACAGCTTGCAGGGGTTAGAGATATGTAACAACAGAGTGCAGGGGTAGGTAGAAAACAGAATGCAAGGGTCAGGGGTATGTTATGTACAGAGTGCAGGAGTCGGGAGCATGCAATGTATAGAGTAGTGGTTAATGATTCATACTCTGAATGGTCTAGGGTTGTAAGTGGTGTACCCCAAGGTTCAGTGTTGGGACCCCTACTTTTTCATATATTTATAAACGATATAGGGTCAGGTATCAAAAATACCTTCAGTCTCTGCAGATGACACCAAGCTGTGCAGCGAAATAACGTCCTTACAGGATGTCTTCAACTTACAAGCCAACCTCAATGTGCTGTTTAATTGGGCAACTTTGTGTCAAATGAGGTTTAATGTTGATAAATGTAAGGTTATGCACTTGGGGGCTAAAAATTGCATGCATCATACATACTAGGGGGAGTACAACTGGGGGAATCAATGGTGGAGAAGGATCTGGGAGTTCTGGTAGATCACAAGCTTAATGATGGCATGCAATGCCAAGCTGCAGATTCTAAAGCGAGCAAAATCCTCTCTTGTATTAAAAGAGGTATAGACTCCAGAGAGAGAGATATCATATTACCCCTGTACAAATCATTAGTAACACCTCATCTGGAATATGCAGTTCAGTTTTGGGCACCAATTCACAAAAAGAACATTGGGGAACTGGAGAAAGTACAGAGAAGGGCAACCAAACTTATAAGAGGCATGGAGATCAGGTATGGGGAAAGATTAGAGAAACTGAATTTATTCTCTCTTTAGAATAGGAGATTAAGAGGGGATATGATCAACATGTATAAATTCATCAGTGGTTCATATAGTGAACTCGGCGTAGAGCTGTTCACCCTGAGGTCATCACAGAGGACAAGGGGGCACTCTTTACCTCTGAAGGAAAAGAAATTTAATCTCCAAACACAGAAAGGTTTCTTCACAGTGAGAGCTGTGAAAATGTGGAATAGACTCCCTCAAGAGTTGGTTCTGGCCAGCTCGGTGGATTGCTTTAAAAAAGGCCTGGATTGTTTCTTAGATATACAGAATATAACTGGATACTAACATTTATAGGTAAAATTGATCCAGGGAATATCCGACTGCCTCTCGGGGGATCAGGAAGGAATTTTTTTTCCCTGCAGAAGCAAATTCGATCAAGCTTTGCCGGGGGGGGGGGTTGCCTTCCTCTGGATGAACTGTGGGTATAGGATTATAATTTTCTTTTTTTTTTTAATGGTTGAACTGGATGGACTTTTGTCTTTTATTCAGCCTGACTAACTATGTAAGAGTGCAAGGGTCAGGAGTACAGGACTCACATAGGACAGGGGTTAGGAGTATGTCATGAGTATGCCAGGAGTCAGGAGTAAATAGTACACAGAATACAGAAGTAAGGCATATGTAATGCACAGTGTGCAGGAGTCAGGAGTGTGTAATACACAAAGCTCAAATGTCAGTAGTACATAATGCACAGAGATCAAATGTCAGGAGTACATAATGCACAGAGATCAAATGTCAGTAGTACATAATGCACAGAGTTCAAGGGTCAGGAGTGAGTACTAAACAGAATGCAGGCATCAGAAGTACATATTGTATAGAGCGTAGTGGTCAGTGTGTAAGGATCCTAGCCAGAATCCTCTCCAAGAAAAAATTCCCCTCAATGGCCAATGAATATTCCCCCAGCACAACCACCCAATTGAGCATATTTGATGTAATCAGGTGTAAAAAAAAAAAGTGTACAGTCATGGTCCTGGGACCTGGGGCATCAATGTGCGACATACACCCAGGATACCCAGCGCTGGTGATTCACATTAGCTGGTTTGTCATTTTAATGTTTAACCACCACTAAGTGCAAAGGCAAAAAGGGAAAATGCACAGCACCTCATTATGTTTTGACACATTTTATGTTTGCCATATAAAACTAAAGAAAATATGTTTCTGCATTCTTTCCGTGGAAAAAAACAATAAAAGGCTTTCTTTGCAGATTCAGTTTAAAGAATCAGACATTTGTTTGAGTAGTGTACTAAAATGTAGCATTTGGTGAAATATTTTAATTTTTTATTTTGAGGTCAGTATTTGCTAATTCATTAATTATTTTATGCAGAAATATGTTGTAGCTAAGTTTATACTATGGGTTGTGTGTTTCTCTCTAGGCTGAAAGGAGCCAACCTGTCAAGAGAAGACATGGAGACATTTGACCAGCTGGAACGTCTGTTTATAGAAGGATAAACAACATACTGAGCCCATGTGGATTCCAATTTAAATAATAGCCTGATATCAAATCACACTTAAACACTATTTTTCTACGATCTAAATTCAAATTCACAGGTTCTGGACTGGACAAAGTATAAAATGTATAAATAAAGCGAAATTGAAGCATAATCTATTTATTCGTGGTAGCTGAGTTTTTTCCTGATTCAGACCTGCTATGATTTACTTAAAGCAGAAATAATGTTCTGCTGTTTATTGACTAGGAGCAGGCAGGCTTTTCATTGCAGAAGAAACACACAATGATTCTTCTGCAAAAAAATTCATCTTCCTGCCTGGTCTCAGCGATCTCTGCACAGCTCAGTTTACAGCATCCGGCCCCATCTCTTTGTGCCGGGATGACAGCCTCCTGCACATGTATCGTGCAGGCAAACGAATATGGCCAAAAACTGGCACACAGAAGAAGAAACCATTAAAGGAGTGCTAAGTATTTGGTGCCTTCAGTTCCACCAGAAATATGGGGGTATTATTTTTTGTAATTCCTTTCCTTTTTTTTTTTTAAGGCCCAAGTAATACTGAAGCACAAAACCAGTAGTTCTTAGACCTAGATGAAAGGAGTAAATAAAATGTTGACCTCATTCACATGGGTGTTTGGGGTTGGTAAAAACAGGTGGTCAAGTGATGGGTTTACTACCCCTAATTTACTACCCCTAATTGTCAATCTAAAGGAAAGCATGTACACATGCAAAATCTATACTCTCTCTTGTGTTTCAGCAGGTAGTACCACAGCCCATTGTGGCCCATTCAAGACTACAAGGCAAACGCTTGGCTGGCAGTTGTGGTGTGGTGTTTACATACACAATCTCCATCTGGTTGTGAAAGGATAAAAAAACAAAAATTCAGGCAGACACTGCTCTACCACCCTCTGAAGAGCAATTCACCGCAAATTTCTGTTCAGAGGGGTGGCAAGGGCTCTTACTGCATAAGAAAAAGTATCACAAACAGTACCCATATATGTTGTTTCAAGAGTGCTATGATGAATACATTAGTTTTAGACATTTTACAGCAGTGGAAGTTAAATGCCCACCTAAAATAATTACTGCTAAAAATATTACTGCAACATAAATAGTAGCCTCAAATATTGATACATTATGCAAAAAATATATTTTTCCAGTTTAAGCCCGGATTCACACTTTTTATATCCACTGTACCTTCAATGATTGTGGCTGGACACATTTTTTTGTGCATCCAGCCAAGATCAAAGTGGGTAGTCACTTGCTTGTACAGTGCAATGACAGGCTGTTGGCAGCCACAGCTTTTTGTGAGAGTTTGTACACAGCTGTCAATCCCAACCGCAGGAATCGGTAGATTGTTGGTCCTGGGATTTGCAGCGTGGCTAAATGCCCATACAAATGCATCCTGAAGCTGCTGCTGACCGCCTCCTTCCCTGAGAGGAGACAGCCTGGGAAGCTGGGAAGGAACCATCCCAACATAAGGCCAGAAGGCAGCCACCAACCCACATGTCTGCAGGAGAGGACTGAGTAATCCCACACACCCTGGGCCAGATAAGGGGAGAGGGCATTCTGGTGGGAAACCTGATTAACCCTGATCTGGGACTGTCTCTTTAAAAGTGGCAGATTCTGGGTCCCCTTGTCCAGGGATTCCCTCAGGCAGCTGGGTGAGAAGGAGAAATCATCTGGGGTCTGAGGTGGTACACCAGGAGGGCAGGAGAGCCCTCCAAGAAGAAAATCTTTGTCTGTGGATTTGTACATACAGTAGTTGCTAAGGAGTCCTCAAGTTTCAGTTTCCTTGGCATCCCATACACCCCTCAAGCCTACCCAACTTCAATACCTCTTAATAAAACAAAAAAAAACAAGCTAAAGAACTGTTTACTGCCTCCAGTGTGCCAGGTCTGAAGAAAATGTGTGTTGCCTTGCTGTGCAAGAATATAGGGGGACCCAAGACTCAGTAACTCCTAAGAGGGTAGTGCTACACAAGCAGCGGGTGGGGACGTCCCCCTGCCACACGCTGTTTTCTGCAGCTTTAACGGGACTCCAAAACATGTGAGGTATCACCGCAAACATCAGATCGTAAGCGGTAATTCTACCACCAGATCTCTGTAAATCTAAACTTTGCCTGGTGCAGATTTTCCCTAACCCATACTGTCATCCCTGCAAAAGCAATGTGCAAATATAAAAATAAAGTGCAAACTTTATCAGCATGCAAAAGGATATTAGTATGCAAAAGTGCAAAAAATGAAATTAAGCTGATTTGTATCAGAGTGCACAATGGGGTTAAGCCCTAGTTCACATTGGATCCGATTTTGAAATAGTGCGACTTCACTTGAAGTCACACAATTTCAAAGTCACAAGAGCGACATCAGGTGTGACTTGGTAGACAGATGTCGATGCAAGTTGTACCAGAAATTTGTCCAAATTAGTGCAGGAACTACTTTTCAAATTGGTGCGACTCCGGTGAAGTTGGGCATGCATGCAGGGGGGCGCCGTTACCGTGGGCTGTGGAAGCAATCAGGCAGCAGAGCAGCCACCCGACTGCTGCCACCGGACAGGTAGGCGTCTGTCAAAGGTAGAAATGATTAACCCTATCGGAAGTATCCCACCAAAACTGAATTTCCTATTGCAGGGGTGCCTAAAATTAGACTTGTATCTTAGTGCAGACTTCTGAGAAAAATCAGGACAAAATAGGAAAATATATTTCTGGGGGCGTTCTCTACACCATTGGTGTACAGAATGCCTCCAGGTTGCTACATTGCATTGAATTTTACAGAAAGGTAAAGCGGCTGCAGATTGATTGGCTTGGTTCTCACTGATGCGATGCAGGAAATTCACAGGAATCATAACAATAATGCGATCTTCTGTGGGTGTCAATTAAAAGTCTAAACACCAATGCAATCTCATTTCAGTGCGGCTAAAAAAAGGCGCCTGCACCTCTTTTTTGAGCGTATGCAGTTCGATTTCAGCTATACAAAATGATGGTCTCAAATCGCTCTCACAGAATCGCATGCGATTTGCGCAGCAATGCAGTGTGCAAATCAAATGCAACATGACAATGTGAACTGAACCTAAAAAAGAAAGGGAGGAGTCTGATGGGGACCCTGATGTAAGGGGGGACTCTGATGTAAAGGTGAAATGTGATTTTTTTTCCATCCACAAATATTTGTAAAATATATGGTACAATGTGGCCCTCAGTTTGGAGCCCCCTGGTCTAGAGCAGGGGTCTCAAAACTGCGACCCGAAGGCCAAATGTGGTTCTTTGCTATTTGGGCCTTGGGGCACTATTCCTCCCAGTGATATGAAGCAGTATTCCTCCCACTGACACCAACAATGGGGCACTATTGATAACACTTATGTGGTACTATTCCTCCCAGTAATACCAATGACAGGGCACTACTCTTCCTCCTACTGACCACCATCCCTGAGGCCATGTTTATTTTCACCGATGCTGGGCCCGAAACATTGTCTACCCCCACTGGCCACACCCCAGCCCTCCTAAAGTTTGAAGTTTGGAGACCCCTGATCTACAGGATCTGCAAGTTCTGTGTTTTCCAGATAATTAAAGGATAATTTCACCTTTTGGAAAAAAAAATATGCATTTATTATTTTTGTCTGCAGGAATCTGTAAACCATTGCACAGCACCGTGGTAGTTTATTTAAGACTAAACTTGACACCAGCTAAGGTTGTCGGGACTTGTAGTCTCTCATTCACAGATGACTGTGAATAAGTGACACGGGCGTGTGGGTGGAGCCATGCATTGCTACGGTTTTTAAAAAATGTGACAGCCTGCGAGGGGGGAGAATATTCCCGCCAGCTGTCAAAGCGTGGGCCAGTCTGATTGTAACATGTTACACCCTGAATATTGGTGTTACATGTAACATGTTACGAAAGGTGAACTTATCCTTTAATCTCATAGGACTCCACAAAAACATGGACAGACCTTCCTGCTATAGGCACTTGAAAGAAAAGGAAAATAAAATATAAAAATAAAATGAGCAAATACAGAGCAGGAAAAACACCTGGGAACAGGCAAGTGTTACACTCAGTGCAAGAAGGACAAGAATGTTATAAACATATCGGAAATGTAATAGTAATGTTATAAACATATCAGAAATGTAATAGTAATGTTATAAACATATCGGAAATGTAATAGTAATGTTATAAACATATCGGAAATGTAATAGTAATGTTATAATCATATCGGAAATTTAATAGTAATGTAATAAACATATCGGAAATGTAATAGTAATGTTATAAACATATCGGAAATGTAATAGTAATGTTATAAACATATCGGAAATGTAATAGTAATGTTATAAACATATCGGAAATGTAATAGTAATGTTATAAACATATCGGAAATGTAATAGTAATGTTATAAACATATCGGAAATGTAATAGTAATGTTATAAACATATCGGAAATGTAATAGTAATGTTATAATCATATCGGAAATTTAATAGTAATGTAATAAACATATCGGAAATGTAATAGTAATGTTATAAACATATCGGAAATGTAATAGTAATGTTATAAACATATCGGAAATGTAATAGTAATGTAATAAACATATTGGATATGGCTTTGGACAAAAACAAGATTGTGGTCCTTTCTAGGAATTACCATTTTCTCCCACACACACTTTATTGTGTTTGGCACAGTGTGTGATTTAAATAGATTTGTAAGAAATATTGGGAGTGGGGTTCAATAAAGCTGCTGCACCACTTTTCTGGCAATAATTGCTCTTGTTAAAGTGTTGAGCTTAATTAATGAAACATCTGCATCAATTTCAGATCTGACATCAACTCGTGTGCCAAATTTAGGTAGTTCTAATTTGCTTCACTTCTACATTGTAGTGCAACACCTGCACCAAATTTAAAATAAAATACCGGCATATCCTAGGAAAGTTGAGCTAATTAAGACCAGTTTTGTTTTGGTGTATAGAGGCAGATTTTGCAAACATGTACTGTATAGCATACGGTCTAAAAGTGGCGCAGCATGTACCAGAATCAAGTACAATTTCTAGATAAATAAATGAGTGTGCTCATACTGCTCCACTTTTAGAATGCATGCAAGACACTTTCGCAGAATCTATCTGCACCAGGAATTTCAAGGATTGTTTTTAGAAAACATCTTTCCCCAAGTGATATAGACGCTAGTAGTTCTGAGTCAGATACATCTTTAGTTTAGAGAATCTTGAGTTTAGAGTCCGGCCATAGTACATAAATGGCTGGACTGGAGCTGCGCCAACACACAGGGCAGCCATCAGAAATTTTGGGGCCACTTACACAGCTTTAGGTCTGACCACCAACATTCCCCAGGGCACGTCCACTGACCATCTCACAGAGTCCTTCAGTGCACCCACTTTTATTTAAACACTCTTAAAACTTAATACATAAAAATGAAAAGTGTATTCCAAGTCATCAGTGCTTTCAAAATTTAACAGTAAGGAATTATATTTTGGCCAAAGTAACCACGACAAGGTAGACTCTTTTGAGCAGGACCCTACACTAACATAAACTGCACTACCTTTTCAAAGAGACAGCCCAATCCAGCCAAGAGACATCCCCATATATTTAGCAAACAGACTGCCCCATATATTCAGCAAAGAGATGATCCAATCCAGTAAAGAGACATCCCCATATATTCCGCAATGAGCCACCCAAATCCAGCAAAGAGCCATCCCCATATATTCAGCAAAGGGACATCCCCATATATTCAGCAAAGAGACAATCCAATCCAATATATTCAGCAAAGATATATCCAAATGCAGCAAAGAGATAGCCCAATTCAGCAGAGACATCCCCATATATTCATTCAGTGACTCTTCATCACTGGACCCCTCATCTGTGGAGGAGCCGTGCACCCCAAGCATGTACACCGGGGTTTTTGAATAAAAAAGTTCCCTTCACAGCCACCTTCCTTGCACCTCCATCCCCTTCATAGCCCCCCCTTCATTGCACCCCAGTCCTCTTTACAGTCCCTCCTTCCTTGCACTTCAGTCCCCTTCACTGCCCCCCTCCTTGCACTGGGGGGGAAGGGGGGGCTCTAGTCTACTTAGTCCCTCTGCGAAGCAAACAATACCAGGCACAATTTCCAGATCTGTAGGCATGCAGAGTCAGCTCTCCTGCTTGTCAGCAACATTAGCTATCTGTAATCCTTCCATCCAGCTCTCCAATGCAACCTGATCCGGTATGGGCCCACCGAGCCCGGCACCAGCTTCCAGCACACATCCTCCTTCTCTCACAGTCCCCCCCCCATCCCAAGAAGCTCCCAGGCTTATTGTTATAAAGGCTTCCACCCCTTTATCAGCTCCTCTGGAAGATGTAGTCTGCTTTCAGTCTGTGCACAACAGTCCTGCCTTCAGCATACGAGTTCAACAATGCCTTGCTATACTCCCATCTGTAATAGCTAAACTGCAGAACACCGCCATCTTGTGGTTAATCAATATCCTGCAAACAGTAACAGTGCAGTGTGGAAAAGTGATTGGAGGAAAAGGTATGGTGAACACTGAGAATTTTTGGTTGTGAAGTATGTAAGTATGTGCGTAAGGATTAATAAGGCGGGATTAATGTGGTGGGATGTTTGTTAAAATATGAAAGTGGGAATGCGTTAAGAAAATATAAAGAAAATTGTATGTGGAGATGTATGTGAAGGTGTATGAGGAGATATGAATTTCATGAGGTAATAAGAGAGGTGTGGTGTGAGAGTAGGAAAGTCATGGGTGTGTTAGAAGGGAGGGAAGAGTTGAATATTATAGGTGGATTGAATGAGGATCAGAGTAAGAAAGTTTTGAAGAATGTGTAATAAAGAGCTGGTGAATAAGCGTTAAGATGCTGCATGAATGGCGATGCACAGTGTTGGCCAACAGTGGGGGAGTGAAGTAAGGGTGGACAAAGGACACTGTTTTGGGGGGGCACAGGACACTGGGGTGGATAGGCAGAGGACACTACAGTGTGGGGGTGATGTGAAGGGGGCCGAGAACACTGCTTTGGGAGGTACAGGACATTACTGTGGGGGGCAGCAGAGGACACTGCTATGAAGGTCAGAGGACACTACAGTGGGGGAGTGATGTAAAGGGGGCAGAGGACACTGCTATTGGGGGGGGGCAGAGGACACTACTGTATGGGGGGCCTAAGACACTACTGTGGGGGGCAGAGGACACTACTGTGGAACGGGGCAGAGGAAACTACTGTGGGGGGCAGAGGACTCTACTGTAGGAGGGGGGTAGAATACACTACTGTGTGGGGGGGCAGAGGACATTGATCTATTGGGGACAGTGGACACTACTGTATAGGGGGCAGAGGACACAACTGTATGGGGGGTCAAAGGGGCAGACGACACTATTTGGGGGGCAGAGGACATTACTGTATGGGAGGGGCAGAGAACACTATTGTGGGTTGGGGGCAAAAGGCCAGAGGGCACGACTGTATGGGGGGGCAGACAACATTATTATAGGGGGAGTTACAGTGAATTACTGTAGGGGGGGGTGATGGGAAGTGATGTGAAGGAGGCAGAGGATACTACTGTGGGGGGGGAGAGTGATGTGAAGTGGGACAAATCTTTGATTTCTTCCATGTTGTCCAGGTAGATCTCAACCACTGAAAGTTTGCCTACCCCTGATTTAATGAAATTTGTGAAAGATTTGACTGAGGTGGAAAGGATGGTGCTTGAAATAATAATGTTTGGATAGTGTAAGATTAGGAAAAGTGAAGAAAAGGTTTTATTGATGTTGATAAATTGTGTGAAAGGAAGTGTGAAAGAAAGTCTGTGAAATGTGCAAAATATTTTAATCTTTAGGAAAGAGGAAGTGAGGGTAAAATATTGTCTATCCATGGAAGGCTTTACTCATACATGTATTGTGATTGTAAGAACTATGGGTATGAAAAGAAGAAAAAATATGAACACTGAGTGGGTGGGGGGAGTGGAGTATTGTGTGGAAGGAGGGAAGTGGGTGGTTTTTGCTATGACCTTTAGGTTTTGGTATTGCAGTGGGTGGTAGGAGGAATAATGTCAAATACTGTTTTTTAATGCATGGGGGTTGATTTTGTTTATGATAAAGTATGGTGTTTTTTTGGGCGGGGGAGGTAGGAATGTTTTATTATTATTGAAGGGGTGTGGGTAAAGTGCATTGTGGGTGGTGGTTGTTTTGAATATACTGTATATTGTATGTTTGACGTGGGTCACTGATTTGTTTTTCTTTCATTGTAGGGTGAGTTCAGCACAATGGTGGAGAGACAGCAGAGGAGGGAGAGTGCAGTTGTGTGATGTCTAGGTGGAGGAAAAAGTAAAAGGGAAAGTTTGCGGTGTAGGGATAGTGATGTGGTTGTGCAATTGTTCATTTTCATTATTAGTGATATACCGGTATATTTCTCTTTGGAATTGATATCATTGTGTGGAAAGTTTTTGTTGTGTTCTAGGATTGTTGTAATGCAAAGTTTGTAATATACAGGGGTTGGACAACATTAAGGAAACACCAGGTAAAAAAAACAAATTGTTACCTAATATGGTGTTGGACCGCCTTTGGCTTCCAAGACAGCCTGAATTCTCCTGGGTTTTAACAAATACAAGATTTGGATAATGGTGGATAATTAAATCTGATACAACTCTTCATGCAATAATTGTTCTAGTTATTGCAGAGATGCCGGAGGCAGAAAATGAGTTTGAACCTTGTTCTCCAAAATTGACTATAGTGGCTCTATGATATTGAACTCTGGCGACTGCGGCGCCCAGGGAAGGTGCAAGACTTCGACTGCATGCTCATCAAACCATAATTTGACAACACCAGCTGTGTGAATAGAAGCATTATCACCTTGGTAAATGGCGCTGTCTTTGGGAAACAATGTCTGCGCCATGGGGTGAACATGGTCAGCCAAAATGTGTACATAGTCACTGGCAGTGACTCTGCCTTTCAAGGTGATGATGGGGCCTGCAGAATAGCAAGATATAGCTGCTTTACCATTGGCACAAGACTGTTCTGGTCATAATCTTCTGATCAGGACTGCACCACTCTCTCCTCTTCTGAGCACTAATATCGGTTAGTAGTGGTTTGGCAATTGCAGCTCGCCCTTAAATGTTTTGCTTATGGAGTTCCCTCCACACAGTTTTTGTGGACACGGCCAATGTCCTTTTGTCTCTTTCGGTCAGTTGACCATGCTGACAGTGCTTATGTTTATCATAGCCCTAAAAATTTCCACTTGCCCGCTCGCATTGGGCGAGTGAAAATAACACGGGGATGAGCAGCGCCGGGATGAGTGGGAGAAGCAGCGGTGGGGGAAGTTACAAGCATCGATCTCTCTGTATAGCTTTCAATGAAGCAGCTGAAAGCTGTGGGAGGGAGAGGAGGGGAAGCGGCTTCCAGCTGCTTCATTTGAAGCCATACAGGGAGATTGATCCTTGTAACTGCCCCCACAGCTGCACTGATAATCCTTGATAGTTCATTTTCTTTCCGGACCCCCTCTGTGCTACTCAGTACCCAGCCCCTCTCCCCATGCTCCGCACCAATAGGAGAGGAGAGAGGCTGTATCTGCTCTGCCTTCCACTGTGCCCGCCCACACTCCAGTCTGTGCTGTGCAGCATCTCAGAAGAAGATGTGTGGGTGGGAAATTGAACACGGAGCAGTCAGCAGCTCTGTGATGTTTCTGATTAAGCATGTGAGCCTGAAACCATCTGTATAAGTCCGATCTTCCTTCCTTCCACCCGTACCTTCCTTCTTTCCTCCCATTCTTCACTCCTTCCCTTCCTTCCTTCCTTCCCTACTTTTCCTCCATTCCTTCCTTCCTTCTTTCCTCCCTTCCTACTTTCATTCTCCCCTTCCCTCCTCCCATCTTTCTTTACTTTCACCCCTTCCTTCCTTCTCTTCCCTTTCCTTTCCTTTCCTCTTTCCTTCACTTCCTTCCATCCCTCCTTTCCCTTCCTTTCTTCCACCCTCCTCTCCCTTTTTACCCCTCCTTACCTTTCCTTCTTTCCTCCCTTCCCTCTTTCCTTCCCCTCTCCCTTCCTTCCTTACTCCCCTCTCTTCCTTTCTTCCCTTCCCCCTCCCTTTCTCCCTTCACTCCTTCCACTTTCTTCCCTCCTTCCTTCATTTCTCCCCTCCCTCCCTTCCCTCCTCTCTTTCCTTCCTTTCTTTCCTCCCTTCCTTCCTTCCATCCCTCCTTTCCCTTCCTTCCTACCCTTCCTATTCTCCTTCTGCTCTCCCTTCCTTCCTTACTCCCCTCCCTTCCTTCCTCCTTCCCTTCCTCCCTTCAATCCTTCCTTTCTTCCCTCCATCCTTCATTTATCCCCTGCCTCCTTTCCTTCCTCGCTTCCTTCCTTCCCTCCTTTTCCTTCCTCCCTTTCTACCCCTCTCTTCTCCCTTCTTTCCCTTCACCCCTCCCTTCCTTCCTTCCCTTCCTCCCCTCCCTTCCTTCCCTCCTCCTTTCCTCCCTTCACCCCTTCCTTTTTTCCCTTCCTCCCCTACTTCCTTCCTTCCCTCCTTCTCCTTCCTTCTTTTCTTCCCTCCCTTCTTCCTTTACTTCCATCCATCCTTCATTCCTCACCTCCCTTCCCTCCTCTTTTCCTTCCTTCCCTCCTTTCCCTCCTTCCTTTCTTCCCCTCCCTTCCTTGCCTTCCCCCCTACCATCCTTCCTTCTTCCTTTCCTTCCTCCCTCCTTTCCTTCGTTCCTCCTTTCCTTCTCCTTTCCTCTGTTCACTTCTTCACCTTATTTCCTTTCTTACCTCCTTTCCCTTTCTTTCTTCCCTCTTTTCGTCTCCTTCCCTACCCTCCCTCATTCCCTTCTCAAACCTCCCTTCAATTCTTTCCCTTCCTTCCTCTCTTTCTTCCTTCCATCCTTTCTCTTCCTTCCCTCCTTTCTCTTCCTTCCTTCCCTAATTTCCCTACCTTCTGTCCTTTTTCTTCATTTCTACCCTTCTTTCCCTTCCTTCCTTCCTTCCTTCCTTCCTTCCTTCCCTCCTTTTCCATCCTTCCTTTCTTTCCCTCCCTTCCTTCTTCCTTTCCTTCCTCCCTCCTTACTTTTGTTCCTCCTTCCCTTCTCCTTTCCTCCTTTCACTTCTTCACCTTCCTTCCTTTCTTCCCTCCTTGCCCTTCCTTCCTCTTTCTTTCTTCCCTCTTTTCCCCTCCTTCTCTCTTTTTTCTTCTTTCCTTTCCTCCTTTCCCTTCCTTCTTTTTCCTCTTCCTTTCTTTTCTACCCCTCCATTCCTTCCTTTTACCCCTCCCTTCCTTCTTCACCTTCCCTCCGTCCATCCCACTTTTCCCTTTCTTCCTTCCTCCCCTCCCTTCCTTTCTTCTCCTCTTTCTTCATTCCTTCCTTCCCTTCCCCCTTTCCTCTCTTCACTCCTTCCCTCCTTCTGTTTTTTTCCTTCCACCCATCTTCCTTTGTTCCTCCCTTCAATCCTTCTTCCTTTCCTTCTCTTCTCCTTTGCTCCCTTCACTTCCTCCCTTCCTTCCTTCTTTTCCCTTCCATCTTTCATTCCTTTCCCTACATTCTGTCCTTTTTCTTCCTTTCCTCTCTTCTTTCCCTTCCTTCCCTCCTTTCCCTTCTTTCCTTCCTTCCTTTCTTCCCCTTCCTTCCTTCCCTTCCTCCTCTCCTTTCCTCCCCTCTTTCCTTTTTTCCCTTCCTTTCTACCCCTCCCTTCCTTCCTTCCTTTCACCCTTTCCTTCCTTCTCTCCTTCTTCCCTTCATTTTTTCCATCTTTTTCTACCGCTCCCTCTCTTCCTTCCTCACCTCCCTTCCTCCTCTCTTTTCCTTACATCCTTCTTTCTATCCTTCCTTCCTCCTTTCTGCCCTACTTCCCTTCATTCCCCATTCCCTTCCTTCACTTCTTCCCTCCTTCCTTTCTTCTCTCCTTTCCCTTCCGTCCTCCCTTTCTTCCTTCCCTCCTTTCCCTTCCTTCTCTCCTTTCTCTTACTTCCTTTCCTCCTTTCCCTTCCTTTCTCCATTCCTTCCTTCCTTTCTACCCCTCCGTTCCTTCCCTTCACTCCTTCTTTCCTCTCTCCCCTCCCTTCCTTACTTTCTTCCCTTCCCTCCTCCTTTCCTCCCTTCACTCCTTTCTTTTCCTTCTTGTTTTCCATCCTTCCTTTCCCCCTTCCTTTCTTCCTTCCTTCCCCCCCTTCCTTCCTCCCCTCCTTTTCCTTCCTTCCTTCCTACCCCTCCCTTTCTTCCATGCCTCCTTTCCCTTCCTTTATTCCCTCCTTCCTCTGCTCCCTTCCTTCTTCCTTTCTTTTTTTCTTTCTTTCTATTCCTTTTTCCTTCCCTCCTCCTTTCCTCTCTTCACTCCTTCTCCTTCCTTCCTTTTTCTCTCCTTCCTTCCTCATCTCCCTTCCTTTCTCTCATTCCCTCCTTCCATTCTTCCTTTCC
>NW_028318273.1:2500-27500 GCF_062004578.1 Staurois parvus
GGGAAGTAACAGGCTTCAGGAATGATATAATAACAATACAATTTATTATTAGCCACCCAAATAAACAACGCACAGTAAACAAACCAACCGTCCACTAATCTTAGTGCAGGAACACAGGCGTAGTCAGGGCTGGAGAGGTGGAATGGTCAGGTCGGCCATATGGTTCTGTTAACGACCGTCTGGTGGTACCTCTAGCAGTCCTCAGGACAGGATTCCCCAGGGCGCGGAGTCTAAGTGCCAGTCTAAGTCTAAGTGCCAGTCTGCTTATTCACCAGGGCCCCTGATGGTGGGGATGGACTTGGAGCAGACAGGAACCAGGTCGCGGCCCCTGAGTACACCTGCTCGTGGTAGAGGGATCCACCAGAGGTATATACTGATGTGAAGAGGCAGAAGGTGTGAGCAGGGATGGCTGGATCTGTGCAGGATGGATCGTCTGGGTAGCATAAGGCATAGTCAGGCAGGCCAGGTCAGCAACGTGCGGGCAGCGAGGTACCAAAGGAGCAGGCAGAGAATGGTCAGTGTCACAAGCCAGGTTCAGTAACTCACGGGCAGCGCGGTACAGAGGATCAGGCAGAGAATGGTCAGGGAAACAAGCCGGGTTCAGTAACTCACGGGCAGCACGGTACAGAGGGTCAAGCAGAAGGATGGTCAGGCAAGCCAGGGTTTAAACAGGAGACGGTCAGCAACAATGCAGAGGTCGGCAACAGAAGATAGGCAGAGGAACAGGAACACAGGATACCAGGTACAGGGGCTCATGGGAAACAACACCAAGGCCCTGACTGCAGGCCTGGCCATTCCTTAAATACACCCCCTACAATCAGCCTCCGGTGATGGTTTGATTGCAGGAGTGAGCTGCTGGCTGCTGAAAGCACCCGCTGGCCAGCCCTGGTACTGCAGCCCACATGGCAGGTGAGTCCCACCACCAGTGGTGAATCCATTCCTGACAGTACCCCCCCTCAAGGAGCAGCCTCAGGATGCTCCAAACAGTCCTTAGTGGGCAAAATGTTCCACCGCCCGGGTCAGGTAACTGGCTGGATATCTTGCTGCCGGAGTCAACCGGCTGGCTGGGTTTCCTGCTGGCGGACTTCTCTTTATGTAGGGGAACCCAGGAAGGCAGGTTGCTGGACACAGGATCTCCAGGATCAGGCTGGGAATCAGTTATTGGCCAGTTTAGCTGGACATCAGGGGCTGGCACGTCGGGCTGGGCAGCGGGCAGAGGCACGTCGGGCTGGGCAGCGGGCAGAGGCACGTCGGGCTGGGCAGCGGGCAGAGGCACGTCGGGCTGGGCAGCGGGCAGAGGCACGTCGGGCTGGGCAGCGGGCAGAGGCACGTTGGGCTGGGCAGCGGGCAGAGGCACGTCGGGCTGGGCAGCGGGCAGAGGCACGTCGGGTTGGGCAGCGGGCAGAGGCACGACAGCGGGCACCGAGCCATCTGGCAGAACAGTGGGCACCGGGTCACCTGGCACGACAGCGGGCAACGAGTCACCTGGCACGACAGCGGGCAACGAGTCATCTGGCACGACAGCGGGCAGCGAGTCATCTGGCACGACAGCGGGCAGCGAGTCATCTGGCACGACAGCGGGCAGCGAGTCATCTGGCACGACAGCGGGCACCGAGTCACCGGGCACGTCAGCGGGCACCGAGTCACCAGGCACGTCAGCGGGCACCGAGCCATCTAGCAGAACTGCGGGCACCGGGTCACCAAGCTCGACAGCGGGCACCGAGTCATCTGGCACGACAGCAGGCACCGAGTCATCTGGCACGACAGCAGGCACCAAGTCACCAAGCACGACAGCGGGCACCGAGTCTTTGGGCAAGTCAGCGGGCACCGAGTCTTTGGGCAAGTCAGCGGGCACCGAGTCATCTGGCACGACAGCGGGCACCGAGTCACCAAGCTCGACCGCGGACACCGGGTCACCAAGCTCGACCGCGGGCACCGAGTCATCTGGCCCAACAGCGGGCACCGAGTCATCTGGCACGACAGCGGGCACCAAGTCACCAAGCTTGACCGCGGGCACCGAGTCATCTGGCATGACAGCGGGCACCGAGTCACCAAGCTCGACAGCGGGCACTGAGTCACCAAGCTCGACAGCGGGCACCGAGTCACCGGTCAAGTCAGCGGGCACCGAGTCACCGGGCACGTCAACGGGCACAGAGTCACCGGGCACGTCAGCGGGCACCGAGTCATCTGGCACGACAGCGGGCTCTGAGTCATCTGGCTGGTCAGTGGGCACCGGGGTGTCCGGCTGGATAACAGGCATCAGGTCATACGGCTGGAAAGCGGGTATCGGATCATCAGGCTGGATCGGATCAACAGGCTGGATAACGGGCATCGGGTCATCAGGCTGGATCGGGTCATCAGGCTGAACAGCGGGCACCAGATCATCAGAGGGGATGGGAGCATCAGGCCGGGTATTAGCATCAGGCATCCGGGCATCAGGCTGAACAGCGGGCACCAGGGCACCAGGCTGGATAACAGAAGGCGGGTTCTCAGGCCGCAGGCTGACCGGTTTGGATACTGGCAGGATGGTGCTGGTTGGGAAGAATTTTCGCTTATTCCTGGTTTTAGTTACCGGAGCACTGTAAGTAAACGCAGGTCTGTAAACGGAGGGAGCAGCTTCTACAGAGGACTTCGTTACAGGGTTAAGGGCAGGATAGGTGCAGCGAGTGGGAACAGGGGACTGACATGTGGTTGATAGCAGGGTATACTGGGCTGTCACTGGGGGTGCTGTGGGAACAGGAGGAAGAGAGCTTTGAGCAGAGTAATGGTTAGAAGCAGGACTGGGTTGTTGCAAGCTGACTGAGGCTGGATGTAACAAATCCGACCATCTCTGCAGTACTGGCTGAACAAAGCTCAGCTTACACAAAGCCTGTCTGGTCAAAGACTGCACTGCATTTATACAATCCCTAAGCACCTGTTGTGAACATGCTGAATAATGCTCCAAGAAGCAATCCACATCATCCTCTAATAACCATATCAGTGACACTACCTGGTCTGCACTAAATGGCGGCAAAAAGTCATCCCTGCTTTCAGGGGTACCAGATGAAGCCAACTCTGCACAAACCTGAATCAATGGTTGCACCTCAGAGAACTCCATGCCCTGATCTACTAGGAAATGAGCGATCTGTATGCATTCTAGCAGCTGATCCCTGGTATACTCCTTCAGAGTCTGATAGGCATAATCTCTGTCATCTAGGACTAGCAGATACAAGTATGCCACCTCCTCAGGATGCATCCTTCACAACAACTAGCCAAGATGGCTTCCCTGTGCAGCCACTTCTGGTCAGGATGGCCTTGGTGTAATGTCAGGGATCCGGGTATGACCAGAAATGTGTGGACTGATACAGGGAAGTAACAGGCTTCAGGAATGATATAATAACAATACAATTTATTACTAGCCACCCAAATAAACAACGCACAGTAAACAAACCAACCTTCCACTAATCTTAGTATGTGCAGGAACACAGGCGTAGTCAGGGCTGGAGAGGTGGAATGGTCAGGCCGGCCATATGGTTCTGTTAACGACCGTCTGGTGGTACCTCTAGCAGTCCTCAGGACAGGATTCCCCAGGGCGTGGAGCCTAAGTGCCAGTCTGCTTATTCACCAGGGCACCTGATGGTGGGGATGGACTTGGAGCAGACAGGAACCAGGGCGCGGCCCCTGAGTACACCTGCTCGTGGTAGAGGGATCCGCCAGAGGTATATACTGATGTGAAGAGGCAGAAGGTGTGAGCAGGGATGGCTGGATCCGTGCAGGATGGATGGATGGATCGTCTGGGTAGCGTAAGGCGTAGTCAGGCAGGCCAGGTCAGCAACGAGCGGGCAGCGAGGTACCAAAGGAGCAGGCAGAGAATGGTCAGGGTCACAAGCCAGGTTCAGTAACTCACGGGCAGCGCGGTACAGAGGATCAGGCAGAGAATGGTCAGGGTCACAAGCCGGGTTCAGTAACTCACGGGCAGCACGGTACAGAGGGTCAAGCAGAAGGATGGTCAGGCAAGCCAGGGGTTAAACAGGAGACGGTCAGCAACAATGCAGAGGTCGGCAACAGAAGATAGGCAGAGGAACAGGAACACAGGATACCAGGTACAGGGGCTCATGGGAAACAACACCAAGGTCCTGACTGCAGGCCTGGCCATTCCTTAAATACACCTCCTGCAATCAGCCTCAGGTGATGGTTTGATTGCAGGATTGAGCTTCTGGCTGCTGAAAGCACCCGCTGGCCAGCCCTGGTACTGCAGCCCACATGGCAGGTGAGTTCCACCACCGGTGGTGAATCCATTCCTGACAGTCTGCTACTTCTTCAACTGGTGTTGCCCGAATGCTTGCCTTGAGTACTCTAAAGATTCAGATCTCTGCCCTTGCTGCTTTCTTTTAGTGTTCCTCGGCTACGCTTTTCCTGTGTCACATCTTTTTTCAGGAAGTTCTCTATGTGCCGTCTGCCGGGTGTTCTTCATTGCTGCAGGGGGACTTGAATTTGGTCTTATCAGTTCTTCCAGAGCTTTCTTTTTTGATTAGCATTTGGGATATTCTCATGCTCATTTTTTCTCAGTAAGTGTTACCTCCCTGGTTGCTGTCACTTTTGCTCCGTGGGTGTCTGCCTGGTCAAGCTAGCCCCTGGGCAATTTTCACAGAGGGATAAAGTGTTCATGGTCTGCCTCCTTGTTTCCTTCTGATGGAGTGTCAAGCTTCTGTTTAACTAAGAACAGTGTCTTTTTTTCCATTTTTATCTTCGGCCTTCATACCTGGCAGATTTGGTTTGTACTCCCTGATGGGGCTTGAGCCTTTCCTGGGTATTTTTCCTCAATGGCCACCTTCCAGAGGTCTGGCTCTACTTTTGTGTTTGCAGAAGATCCAGGGACAGGTGTGGAGGCCTGTCCTGTTGACTTATTGCGGTTGTTCCAGCGTATAACTTATTGGGATGGAGCCATCCTTCCCTGTTATGGCACACTTCCCCGGTGTGTTTGTGCCTTCTGGTTGTTCTGACTTCGGGCAAGTGTTTCCCTGTTTTTGTAAGGTGATGACCTGGTTGTCTGGGCACACATTCATATTATTTTATGTGTTGGTGTCTTCAGATGCTTAGTTTGACCACGTGTTTTGCAGCCTACTGTTTTCAGGTTCTTGTGGCCTTTGCAATGTGGTATTGCGTGTTTGCTCGAGGCTTTTTGCATTTTTATCCCACCTCTTGATTTGGCAGTGCTTCAGGACATCCCTATTTGGTCAAGACTAAGAAGAGAGGCTTCGTCCCTCAATGAGTAGAAGAAAAAGCAGGATTTTTTTGTTACTCATCATAACACCACTTTCTCTGAGTTAATTGATGGGCATAACACCTCACATGGACATTTTATTGTTACACTGCTCTGTGACTATCTGAATTGCTATAGCAGAGAGGGGGTTTTATACCTAGAGAGGACTGCCCGTGGGAGAATACAATTTTTTTTTCCCTACTCCTGGTAGGTGGCGCTATAAAACCTTGTTCTTCAAGATTAAGTAGAGAGGCTGTGTCTATCAATGAACTCCGAGAAAGGGATTTTGTGGTGAGTAATGAAAAAAATACCATTTTCCCCCTTTTTTTTTTTGTTTTTTTTTCTCTTTCTTTTTGTTTTTTTCAAGTGTTCACATTCCCTCAGTTCTTAGCTGCATATGAGCTAGGGGAGCAGAAGCAGCAGGACACTGATCGTCCCAGTGAAAGGCAGTTTCAGGGGGTGTGTCAAGACAAGTCTGATCATTGGAGGAGAGCAGGCTGTGTTCCCAGCACAGCTAGATAACGGTCCACTGTGTGTTCTCCTGCCTAGTGTAGTCAGTTTTTAATAGGAAAGCAGGAGACTGACAGGATCACTAGAGATTTCACACAAACGAAGCGGGCTCATATTAGGACTAAGAAATGTTGGGTTTACGTATTCTTTAAGCTTTGCCAGTAAAATGTAGAGGCTGATTGGTTACTATGAACCGCTGTACCAGATTCTTTGTGCACCAGTTTTTGTAAATCTCCCCCATATTATAAATGTTTTTAGTCTTTTGTTTTTTTATTTTTTTATTGTTTTTTGTGTCTTTTCCTAAACACAGACTCAACCTACCAGTATATAAGAGGGTCCGCAGATGTTATGCCAAGCAAAGGGATATACCCTAAGGGTCTTCAGTGTGTTACTATTCTAATAGGAGTTTACAGTATTGATACAGGACTTCCAGTTATGGGTGTTGTTAATCAGCCATTTGCAATTAAAGATCCTGAAACAAACAGGTGAGAATTAAGTACTTATTTTCAGTGATCCAGTTTTATGTTTCGAATAATTTTGATTTATTAAAGAAAGGAAATATGTTTACGATATTAACTTTTCTTTTTTACAAATTGCTATCTGGTTGATTGATCAAATACTGTCTATTGATAGCATAAAGACATGGGATTTCCTCAGATTTACTCCTATGGTATAGTTTATCTTGAAGTAAGCCTTTGGCCAGGCTGTGGTCTTTCAAAAATGTACATATTCTTAAACTGCATATGAATTAAAAAAAAAAAAAAAAGGTCACATTGACCTCTGTCGCAGCAGCAGGTCACCCTGGCGGATGACACAGGTGTTCACCAGATCCCCAGATGGTGTGGATGGGTTTTACTGCATGTTAGTACCAGGTTACAGTCCTCAGGATCACTCCACCAGGAGGTGAGCAAGGTGGTGTCCAGTAGCATATATAGCAGATAAGGATCAAGCAGAAGCATGGCCAATAAACAAGCCAAAGGTCAATAATAAGTGGTCGCATGTTGGGATCAAGCAGAAGGTCAGTAACAAGTGGTAGTGGAAATACGGCCTGCAGCAGGAGTAACAAGAGTGAGATATTGGTTGGAGAGAGCACAATAATCTGGCAAACTGGTAATGCAAAGGCATGGTTAAAATAGGAAGTTCATGAGAGGAGCAAAGGGTTCAGAGTTCAAGAGAAACAAGGTTTTATATCATTCAAGGAATTGTCCCAGGAGCTGTCCAGTATCCTAGGTGGCTTAGCAAAAAGATACATCACCAGACACAGCAGAGGTCACAGGTTCAGACATGTGTTCTGGCAGTACTTCCCTCTTCCCAGGATGTCCCCTAATATTCTTGGGGTCAAATTTGTGAAGGAACCTCTGGTAGAATGTTCTTAAGAATTTTCATATAGCCCAAATTCTTTCCATTGAAACAGATACTGTAATTTGTTCCTGAAGATGCTGGAATCAAGATTTTTCTCACACAAATTCTTCTTCCTCTTGCACCTCAACAGGTGGAGAGGGTAGGAGAATTCTCACAGAGAAGGGTGTTTACAAAATGGATACATGGAACACTGGGTGAATCTTCATACTGTCAGGAAGTTTTACGCTAAATGAAACTTGGTTAATTTGAGTTGAAATCTATAAAGGCCGCAAACATTTGACCTATCTTGGTAGATGGAGCATGTACCTTCAAATTTTTGGTTGGTAACCAGACTTTGTCACACACATAAAAGGCAGGAAGTGATCTGCAATGTCTGTCAGCAGCATTTTTGGACCATTCCCAAGCCTCCCTCAAAGTCTTGCTCAATTTCTCCTGAGTCTCCTGCAATGTAGTTAATCTGTTGATTACAGCAGGCATTGGGGTGGAGCTAGGGAGATCAAGAATGAAAACTGGATGATACCTGGTATTTAAGAAAAATGGCTTTGGGAGGTGGAGCTATGTTTAGAATTGTTATGAGAAAACTCTGCTGTAGGAAGATAGTCCACCCAGTCACCCTGAAGATAACAAAACATTGAAGCTACTGCTCTAAAGTTTGATTGGTGCTGTCTGTCTGACCATTTGACTGAGGTTGAAAAGCAGAAAACAGATTAACTGTTCCACCTAAAGCTGAGCAAAAGCTTTTCCAAAACCTAGAAGTAAGCTGTTCTCCCCTGTCAGACATCACGTCATCAGGAATTCCATGTAGTCTAAAGACTTTTTCATCATCTCCAAAGAGTCATCTTAGTGAGACTACCAAGATAGTGGTCGTCTCCTTTTGAGGGCAGAAGATCAACCATGAATTTCATAGAAATTGACCTCCATAGTCTTGATGGATAAGGGAGTGGTTGGAGTAACCCCAAAAGAGAAGATTGAGGAGTCTTACTGTGTGCCCAGATCAAACAAGAGGTCACATATTTCTTGACATCTTTATTTTAACCAGGCCACCAAAAGGAATGTGAAAAAAGTTATCCTGTCTTAGAAACCCCCAAATGCCTAGCAAGTGTAGAGTCATGCACACACCTGAGGGCTTCCACCCTAACCGATTCAGGTACATAGAGGCGATGTACTTGAGTCCAAAAGACATTCCTATACGTTAATGTCCTTAGGAAGATGATTGAGAAGTGGGTCATTCTCATTCCCCTCTTTGAGGAGACTCAAGAATGTCTTGGAGCTTGTGACCCCTAAGAAGTTCTTCTGAGATAGGATTGTACATTCAGAGTTGCCTTCCTGGAGAGGCTCAGACAACTAATTCAAAAAGGTATCAGCCTTACCATTCCTTCACGCAAGTCAATATTAGATGATAAAATTGAATCTTGAAAAGAACAGAAACCAACATGCTTGTCTAGAAGACAATCTCTTGGAAGAGCAAATGAATTCCAAAGTTTTATGATCAGTGAGAACAGTTACAGGATGATTAGCCCCTTCCAGCAGTTGCCTCTATTTGGAAAAGGCTTACTTAATTGCCAGAAACTCATTATTCCCAATGTCATAATTTCTTTTGACTGAAGCCTTTAAACAGAAATAAGCAGAAGGATGAAGCTGCATCTTTTCTCCCTTGTGCTGAGGAAGGATAACTTCCGTGCCAGAGTCTGAACCATCCATTTCCACAGTAAAAGGAAGTTCAGGATGCAGCAATAGTGGTGCCAAGTAAAAAGAGTCTTTAGCTTACTAAAGGCAGTCTGTGTCTCAGGTGACCACACAAAGCTCATCCTTTTCTTTTTCACCTGTGTAATTTGATGCAATCACCATAGAGACGTTTTTTATGAATTTTCTGTGAAAGTTGGCAAATACAATAAATTATTGTATTTCCTTAACATTTCTAGGGGCAGGCCAAGCTCCCACTGCTTTGATCTTCTTGGGATCCATGCTCACTGCTTCTGGAGAATTAACATATCCCAAGAAGTGGATCTGGGCTCGTTCAAACCCACATTTCTCCAGTTTGATTTAACGTTGGTTCCTCCCTTATCTTTCAAAAACTGTGCAAACATGCTTGCAATACCTCCTCCGGTTTATCAGAAAAGATGAGAATATTGATCCAGATATGCAGTCACAAACTGGTCCAACAGATCGCGAAAAACATCACTGATGAGTGTTGCAAAGGCCAAAAAGCATAACCAAGGACTCGAATTCCCATATCTTGTTCTAAAGGCAGTTTTCCATTTATCTCCTTGACAAATGCAGACAAGGTTATATGCCCCCTATAAGTCTGGTTTTGTAAAGAGTTTGGCAGAACGGACTCTTTACAACATTTAATAAGGGAAGTGTATGATTGTTTTTAATAGTGACTTTATTCAAGTCCCTGTAATTGATGCATGGACACAAGGTCCTTTTTCTCAACAAAGAACAGGGCTGCCCCTTCAGGAGACATTGAGTATTTGATAAAGCCATTTGCTGAGCATCTTTAATTCAGGTTCTGGCAGACTGAAAAGCCAGCCAAAATGACTTCTGCCTCTAGAAACCATTCAATGGGACAATCATACAGGCGATGAGGTTGTAGTTGTTCTGCATTCTTTTTATCACAGATAGCTGTGCACTCAGCAACAGAATGTCTACCCTACAGCAATTTTGCTTTGAAACACGTCCTCCAGATGTCAAAAAGTGCCCCCGTTCCCTGTGATAACCTTACAGTGAATAGCTCTACAGCAAGTTCATTATAAGGATCACTTAGGTATTTATTTGATCATATCCACACTTAATCTCGTCCTCTTAGGACAGAATACATTCAGTTCAGCTAATCTTTCCTCATACCTGAGCTCCTCCATGACTCTTATCAGTTTTCTCCAGTTCTCCAATATCGTTTTTGTGAACTGGTGACCAAAACTGAACTGCATATTCTAGATGAGGTATTACTAATGACTTGTACAGGGGCAAAATGATGTATCACCCCCTTTCTGCAGTCCATACCTCTTTTACTACAAGGAAAAAAATTCTCACTTTGGAAGCCACAGCTTGGCATTGCATGCTATTATTAAGCTTATGATCCACCAGAACACCCAGATCCTTCTCCGCCATTGATTCCTCCAGTTGTACTCAGAATGACAAAAGTCACACCCAGCCGACATTTTACATTACATTCAGGTCGACTTGTAAGTTGGAGACCTCCTGTATGGACGTTATTCCACTGCATACCTTGGTGTCATCTGCAAAGACTTTTAGTCCCAGATTCTATATCATTTATAAATATAATAACAAGTAGGGGTTCCAACACTGAACTTTGGTGTACACCACCAATAACCTTAGACCATTCAGAGTATGAATCATTAACCACCACTTTCTGAATATTGTCTTTTACCCAGTTTTCTATCCAATTAAAAAATGATTTTTTTACTTTTACCTTACACATTAGCTGTGTGTGGGGAACTGTGTCAAATACTTTTGCAAGTATCTAAGTATGCTATATCCACAGCCACTTTTTTGTCTAAGTTTTTGCTTACCTCCTCCTAAAAAGAAATCCGATTTGTTTGGCAACGTCTGTCTTTCATTAATCCATGCTGTGTATTGCTTTTTTTAAACTCCAGTATCTTCCCATCTATAGAAGCTACACTAACAGGTTTGAAGTTACTTGACTTTGATCCCTTTTTAAATATAGACACCACATTGGCCTTACGCCAATCCAATGGTACTAAATCAGTCATTGAGTCCCTGAAAATTAGAAACAGTGGCTTTGAAATGACAATACTCATGTTGTGCATGTATGCCACCTGGTCCAGGTGTTTTATTTGCTTTTATGCTGTCTAAATATTCTGGACCTTATCAATTTTGAGCCATAGTGTTTCATTTGGAGCCATTAGCGAAACTAGAGATTCTTTCACCTGGGGCAAAGACTCAGTTCAGACCCCCCCCCCCCAATCTGAGACAGAAGTTCTCTGTCCACACACACCCATCCATCTGCCCAGAGAGAGAAGTTCAAGTGTAATAAGTATATGGGCACAGTGCATGGAGTGTGTGTGGTATGTGGGCACAGTGCATGGAATGCATGTGGTATATAGGCACAGTGCATGGAGTATGTGTGGTATATGGGCACAATGCATGGAGTGTATGTGGTATATGGGCACAGTGAATACACTGTATTTGGTATACACAGTGCATGGAGTGTAAGTGACATATGGGCACTGTACATAGTGTATGTGGTATACAAGCACTGTGCACAGGGTGTATGTGGTATTTGGGCACTGCACATGGGGTATACGGATACTGCACATAGGGGGTTTATATAGTATATGGACACTGTAGATGGGTGTTTGTGGTGTATATGAGTACTTTTACATGGGTGTGGTATATAAGTACTGTATAAAGGGTGTATCACAAACAAAGGTTTTCCCCGCAACACTTGCCAGCCTGCAAAACAACCAATTTGACCCTGTCCAACAGTTTACATTAAAAGCAGAGGGTTTTGTTTGCACACATTTGCAAATACATGTGTAAACCACAGTACTGCATCAAGGGTCCTCTGTGTACTGTGGACCTAACTGTAACATTTCCACAGACTCCATAGTAAGAACATATATCAATGGATAGGTTAAGGGCAGGTGTGCCTGGAGGAGCCCATCCCTCCTTAAAGGCCCATGGACGCATGTGATGCCCATGTATACCAAAATGACAGCAAGGGCATCCAGTGCGTCCCTGCGTGCAAATTAGCCAACGCCACCAAAAAATGTATAAGGGCTGTATGCGGTATCTGGGCACAGTATATGGGGTATGTGTGATATATGATGCACAGTGCTTGAGGTGTATGTGGTATATATGGCACTGTACATGATTTTTTGTGGTTTATGGGTACTGTACATGGGGTGTCTGTGGTATATTAACACTACACCTAGGGGGTATATGTACTATATGGGCACTGTACATGGATGTATGTGGTATATGTGCTGTGCACAGGGGGTAAATAGCACTGTGCATAGCTTGTATATGTGTGCTATTATCCCTCTCCCACGGCCCCACTACTGCTCTGACCTCCACTTCCACCCCACCCTTCATTCCTCATACTGAAGCCCCCCCAACACTTCACACCTTTGACCTTACTACTATCGAGGAAGTCTCCAAGATCCTCTCTGATGCCCGCCTCACCACCTGCCCCCTCGAGCCTATCCCCTCACAACTCTTACGACCTCCCTCCCCCTCCATCCTACGCTCCCTCACCCACATCTTTAATCTCTTCCTCTCCTCCGGCACTTTCCCCTCCCCACAAAACATGCATACGTCACCCCGATACTTAAAAAGCCCTCCCTGGACCCCAATGACCCAAACAACCTCAGACCCATCTCCCTGCTCCCATTTACATCCAAACTCCTCGAGCGCCTAGTCTACACCCGCCTATGCTCTCACCTCAACGACAACAACCTCCTCGACCCCCTACAGTCTGGCTTCCATCCCCTACACTCCACCGAAACTGCCTTACTCAAACTCTCCAACGACCTGCTAACCGCCAAAGCTAATGGCCACTATTCAGTGCTCCTACTCCTTGACCTCTCTGCGGCCTTCGACACAGTCGACCACCCCCTCCTCCTCAAAAAACTACACTCCCTCGGCCTCAGAGATTCTGCTCTCTCCTGGCTCTCATCCTACCTGTCACAACGCTCTTTCAGCGTTACCTATAATGCTACCACCTCCCCCTCACTCCCCCTCTCTGTTGGGGTCCCTCAAGGCTCCATCCTCGGGCCCCTTCTCTTCTCCATCTACACCTCCTCCCTTGGCCAACTCATACACTCTCACGGCTTCAACTACCACCTATATGCCGACGACACACAAATCTATCTCTCAACCCCACACCTCACCGCCCGAATCACACACCTACTGAGCGACATATCTGACTGGATGTCGCTCCACTTCCTTAAACTGAACCTCTCCAAGACCGAGTTTCTTGTCCTCCCCCCCAGCCCGGATACCACCCCCCATTGACTTCTCCATCATGTCCAACAACGCCACCATCTAACCCGCCCCGCAGGCCAGAGTACTTGGTGTCATTCTGTACTCCAACCTATCCTTCCAGCCCCAAGTCCAATCTTTAACAAGCTCGTGCAGACTCCACCTCCGCAACATTGCCAAAATCTGCACGTTCCTAACCCCAAAAACCACTAAACAGCTCATCCACTCCCTCATCATATCACAACTCGATTACTGCAACTTCCTCCTTACTGGCCTGCCTCACCGCTGGGTATCCCCGCTTCAGTCGATCCTGAATACGGCAGCCAGACTCATTCACCTTTCCAACCGCTCCATCTCCGCCACCCCCCTCTGCCAATCCCTCCACTGGCTTCCGATTGCGCAACGGATCAAATTCAAAATCCTAACACTGACGTACAAAGCCATCCACCACACTGCCCCGAACTACATCACTGACCTAATATCCAAGTACCACCCAGCACGCACACTCCGCTCCTCACAAGACCTCCTTCTCTCTAGTTCCCTGGTCTCCTCCTCCCATGCCCGCCTCCAGGACTTCTCCAGGGTGTCACCCATCCTCTGGAACTCCCTGCCCCAACCCATCAGATTATCACCTACTCTGCTCTCCTTTAGGCGCACCCTGAAAACCCATCTCTTCAGGGAAGCCTACCCCACCCCCTGCTAACTTGCCGACCTCCTCCACTCTTCCTACCACTTCATCCCCCACAGCTATCTCCTCCTGTGCCACTGTTAAGCCGCCTGGCAGAGTCTCTAGCAGCCCACCGCACGAACGCTCTCAGGGCGCGGGGTCTAAGTCCCAGCCTGCTGTTCACCAGGGCCCCTGATGGTGGGAATGGACTTGGTGCAGACTGAAACCAGGTCGCGACCCCCGAGTGTGTCCTGCGGTGGTAGAGAATACTGACAGGGGAGTGCAGGAACGGAATCTACTTTGGAAGAGGCAGACAGATACACGGGTCTGATCCAAACCGAATGGATGGATGGATGGTCGGGTACGGTATGCGTGGTCAGACAGACCGGGTCGGTATTATGCGGGCAGCGAGGTACAGAGGAGCGAGCTAAGAATGGTCCGGTCACAAGCCAGGTTCAGCAGGATGCGGGCAAATACAGTACCAGGGATCAGACAGAAGAGTAGTCAGGCAAGCCAGGGGTTAAACAGGAGAAGAGCAGAATCAGGAACAAGCAGAGGTCGGCAACGGAGTATACAGCAACACAGGAACAGAATACAGGACACAGGATACAAGACCAAACGGCAACTAACATACCTGTTCCTACGTTTAAATAGCCCGCCTCCCGCTGTCATTGGTGCCAGGCGCGCGTCCGTGATCCCGAGTGCGCATGCGCGAACCCCGCCGCTGCCATGCGCGGCCAGGTCCTACCGCCCGCCGGGTAGAGAGAGTTGGTGTTCTGCGCATGCGCCGCCCGACGCGATGCCGCAGAACACCTGGATCCTGACAGCCACTATCCCCTCCCTCCTAGATTGTAAGCTCGAAAGAGCAGGGCCCTCAATCCCCTCGTGTTTTGCATTGTATTGTTATTGTTCTGTCTCATGTTCTGTCCCCCTTTGTAATGTACAGCGCTGAGCGAACTATCGGCGCTTTATAAATACTGTATAATAATAATATTATTTATTGAGGGTGTTAAATGTATTGAGTAGGTGCACTGTGCATGGAATGTATTAACACTGTAAACAGTGTATATATGCACAGAACTTTATATGAGGGCACCATGCATGTGATGCATGAATTCTATGTAAGTGCAGTATGTATGGTAAGCATATGTACTGTCCATGGGTTTTATGTATACTTGGAATATGTACTGAGTAGGTGCACTGTGCATGGGCATTGTGTAAGATATTACTGCCACTAAGCCCTTTATATGACACCATGCAGTAGATCATACATACTGTACATCTGGAGGTAAGAACAGAGAGTAATAGTGCTGCTAGATCCAAGACACTTACCATATACATTATATATATTATATCATAGTGTCCGTGCCCACCAAACAGTCCCCAGGTCAGAGCTGGTGACAGTGTCAGCATGGTAAGTTATTCTAGCGAGGAGTGGCACTGGGTGACAGTGGGCTGATGACAGAGAGCCATACCTGGCATTTGTGATAATTTGCACCCACTCAGGATGTCTCTGTCTAGTGACAGTGCCAAGTCTTTGTGCTGTCACTGTAAGGACTGTGTAGATCCACAGGTCTACACATTCCTTACAGTGACAGCTGTAACAGGTGATAACAGAGCAGTACAAATCAAAGGTCCCCTGAAACAATGCATCAATGAAGTCAAACACCACCCCAGGATACATTAGCCAGTATATGCCCAGGGCTGGGAAGGCATTGCTGTACTGGGTATGTTGAGTGGCAGCTTCACTGCTATGGATCAGTGTAGATCTAGGAATGGGGATAACAGAGTCTGAAAATCTTGGGGTACAATGTGCCAAGAGTGGTCTCCATCCAGTAACATTTGTAACCAAAGCTACATGGAGGAAGTCTGAGCCTTGTTGTACACAGCTCAGGGGACATAATGTCCTTTGGTTCTGATATACTGGAAACCTGAAACCCCCCTTTCCATAGAACATACATCCCCCAATAGTCTACAGTAACAGGGATCGCCTGGGATGTAGACACCAGCCTGGAACACAAATCACTGTCAGATCTCAGAGGATCTCTGCAGATCTCCTATAGGTCAGATCACTACCTTATCAGGTCCCCCCCAGTAAAATATGAGGGGGACCCATCTCCCCCCAGTCCCTGATCCTAGTACCTGATTTGGTGCAGCTCCTGTTCTTGATATCAGCATAATCCTCATAGATCTCCTAAAAATTCTGAGATGTCCAGAGAAACATTTAGTCGGTGGATCACATGGGAATGGGATCATGTGTCCCCAGGGGGATCTCAGCCCAGACGGGCATCTGTCAATCACATTACAGGTATTGCACAACATTCCCACTCTAGATTCTGGATTCCTACAGAGTCGACTCCCAGCTGATCCCCTGGGGTTGCGGATCCTTGCAAGGCAACATATATTCCTGAAGAGCTGATCTCCTGGGTAGTGGATCTCTTGGGGTCCAAATACCTTCAAGGTTGACTCCCCCTGGGTACTGGATCCCTTCAAGGCTTACTCTTTGGAATCCCAGCAGGATCTCTTCAAGTCTGAATCCCCAGGCCGTGGTCCTGGGTCCCAGTGGCTCCCCTGCGATCCGCGGCAGTGCGAGTGGCCTCACCAGTCAGCTGGTGTGTTTAAACTTGGCTCCATGTGAATGCAGGTCAGCCAAGCCCTATCCAACTCCCCAAGTCCCAGCCTGGGTCAGCAGTTCAAACATCAGTTGCACCCCGCTCAGACACCCAGGGCTGGTAGCGCCCTTCTCAGACTGGCACCTGGGGCATATGCCCACCTCCCCATCCCCTGTAGTTTCAGCTTTGTTCGGGGTATGTTAATATCATCCTCATTATGCACTTGAACTCCCCATGCTTTTTTGCTGACGAAGGTGTGTAATAAATTTGCCTTCTCTTTGTCCCAAGTCACCCACTCTAGATTATTTTGTAAAGGGCCTACATGTTCAAACCTAACCTTTTTACTATTAATATACTTGAAAAATTTGGGGGGTTTGTCCTACTCTCTTTTGCAATCTGTCATTCATTTTGAATTTTTGCAGCCTTGATTTCCTTTTCACATATTCTGCTACATTTTTTGTAACGTTTAAATGGTGACAGTTTTCCTTCATTTTAATATTTTTTAAAACTCTTTTGTAAAAGCTCTTTTAAAAAAAAATCATACCTTTATTAAATTGCAACTTACCAATTCTTAGATGAGATCGCTGTATTTGTTTCCTTTTCTTTGGCTTTCTTTCTTCTATTTTTATTTGGTGATTCAGCCAGTTACTCTGTTGTTTTTCAAAAGTTCATTTACCACTGACTGGGGTGATTTAAAGTGATCAGCTTTATTTATTCATGTAAAACCTGTACTCCAAAAGAAAAACATATTTGCTGTAGCTGATTATACAGTGGAGTTTGGCTTCAATTTGATATTGTATTCAAATCTGCTAATACATTTAACACTCCCATGCACCTCAGACTGAAAATGCTGCTTTCTGCTGTTTCCTGTGTTCATTAATAGTGTCTCACTAATACGGACCACCAGATGAGGGGAAAAAAGGCAAAGAAAAGAGCTGATGCAGCTTCCACATCAAATGTTTGTTAAGCTTCAATATAATAAATGTTTGGTTTTCGGTTTAATACCGCTTCAGCTTTGGCTGTGAGCCACATAGGTTTTATTTTTAGCCTTTTAAATGTATTGCCCATGCGAATATATTTAACTGTGTTTTGAAGATTTCCTATTTCTTCTCTGTGTTCTTCAATGGCAGTATTCCCTCCTAGTCTAAGTTTTGGAGAGCAGCCCTCAGCCTTGGAAAATTTGTGTTTTTATCTTTCTAGTATTTGCTCATTGTTTACACATAACAATAAATGAAATCATGGTAGGATCACTGCTACCCAAACATTCTTTTATATGAACATTAGTAATAAGCTCTGCATTGTTTGAGATTACCAGATCCAGGAGAGCATCATTTCTAGTTGGGGCCTCTGAACTGTACCATAAAATTGTCTTGTAATAGATTTATACATTTTTGTCTTTTAACTCTTCCAGCAGTGCCATTACTCCATTCAATTTCAGGGTAGTTAAAATACCCCATTATCATCATTGTCCTAGTCTTTGCAGTCCTTTCTGTGCAAGGAGTTGAGTCTCCATCTTCTCATTAACACTGGGTGGCCTATAACAAACCAATTGTTAACTTTGAAGTACACACACCCATATGCAGTTCCAGCCATAATGGTGGAACTTTATGTTGGCAGGTCACAGCACTTTAACAACCAATGACTCATCCCTGCTGGCTGACAGCAGAGATGAGTTGCAGTAGTAAAACACGCAATAAAAACTTATCAACAATGCACTTAGTCGCACTGCATGTGCACTACAAAATCGCATAGAAAAATGGATCAAGATCGCACTGCGTTAGTGAGAACCTAATCTTAAAGAACTTTAGTCTTTTGCTCTAAAAAACCTTGTACAGTGCCTTTAGCAACAAAAATCTGTAAGGCTGTGTTAAAAAAACTTAAAGCAACCCATTGCTAGAGTAAACAATAAAAAAACACCCCACAAAAGAAGATATCTAGGCCTTTCTCCACTTCACCAGTTTTTTGCTGCAAAACGTGTGCATTTTGTTGCAGGAAGATGCATTAAATGTAGAAACACTATTATTTCCTATGTGCCTGATTCACATCTATTCGATGCAGTTTAGTGTAAACTAGAAAAGTAATCCATTCATATCTACAAGGTTGCGTTACCACATGTGCTGCATAAGCAAGGCACAGTGGGAATCCAGACATACACTTACCTTTCCATGCCAGATACCTGATCACCTGTTACATTTTGTGGTTCCTCCCATCAGTCACTACAGCATACATGATACAGTAGCTCTTTAGTCGAGTCATTTTTTTAAGGGTATTGAATTTAATTGCTTAGGATCAGAGTTGCTTTAAAGTGAAATTCCAGCTATACACCTAATTAGCGTTAAATCTGCCCCCTTCCCCCTCCTAACACCTATGTTAACTAACCTGTAAGAAATATGTATATACCCACCCATTTTCTGCCTGCTCTGGTCTGGTCATGCGGTCAACCAAAGGCGGCTGCAGGGCAGAGGAGAGAGTACTCTGACATTGGCTAGTAAGTCCTGGAGTGGAGACAAAACCCATAGGCTTCAATTGCTCATCTGCTGTCTGCAATCCCTCCTCTCCCCTAAAGTGGGACTGGCTAAGAGACACTGGATACCCAGATCATGTGACCAAACTGGAGCTGCCTGAAAATAGGTAAGTATATGCATTTTATTTTTTTATTTTTTTTACACACAGGCTACTTATTGACCCCTGCAGAATGGGGAAAAAAAAAGTTACTATTTTTTTTTCATGGTATTTGTAATGAAATTCATTTTAGTTTATTCGTTTTTGACCAGATTCAAAATTTCTCGAATGGATTTGAAGTATTTTAATAGTATTCAGTATTTCAGAATTTGAATTCATTCAAATGCATTGTGCAGAATAGCTGGTCATTAAGGAGTCGGGCGGGCTTCCGGCCATGGCATTCTTAACAGCCATGACTCATCTGCTGTCAATGGGATTCCCGCTGACAGCAGAATGTACACAAACAATGCCGACATTATAAAAAAATGTTTAAAAAAAAAAAGTGTGGGGGTTCCCCCAAAATCCATACCAGACCCTTATCCAAGCATGGAGCCCGGCAGATCAGGAAAGAGGGAGAGGACAAGCAAGCTTCCTCCTCGAACCATACCAGGCCACATGCCCTCAACATGGGGGGTGCTTCGGGGCGGGGGGTCCTGGGCAGTGGTTGTGGGGAGGTCTGCAGGCGGGGGGGGCTTTTCAGAATCTGGAAGCCCCCTTTAGGAAGGGACCCCTATATCCCAGCCCCCCACATATGCATAACTGGGGTACACTGTCACTTATTCATCAAAAAAGTGTTTATTAACCACTTTTGGGCCACCCGCCCGTAATATACTGAGAACAGGCTACAGCTACAGGACCAGCAACGTACCCATATGTTGCTGGTCTTCTGCCAACACAGGGGTGCGCAACCCTACCCACACATGGGGCCAGTCACAGCACCCTGTACCGTATGACCAGCTGGAGCCAATCACAGATCACTATTATATTGAACTGTCATGAACTTAACATATTGATGACAGTTCAAAGCAAGCTTTGCATTGCAGAGAGATCATCTTCATTGCTCCTGCACTGCAAAGTGTAAAAAAAAAAAAAAGAAAAAAATCCCTGATCACTCCTCCAGAGTAGTACAATGCTTTTGAAAGTATTTTTAAAAAATTGTAAAAAGAAAGGAAATGTTTAAAAAAAATGATTGGGGGCACGGCCAAGATGGCGCTCTGAGAGGTTGTGTCTGTCAGAGCTCTGCAGGCAGTGTGTCAGGAGAAAAGACGAGGAAGCCTTTGCAAATGCGCCAATGCCCAATATGGCCATGCTAATTCGCGCAAAAATGTGCGCATAGGCAGACGGCACGTAATCGTGCATTACTGTGTGCGAAAGCACACCGACACATGCAGGGCACGATAATTACCGACACTCAGTGGTCTTTATAAGGACTGCAGCTCTGCACAATAATTACTGGATTATTGTCAGCCCCTCTTCCTGTGTTCTTGTGTGTACTGCTGACTAACCGTTACCGACCTGGCTTGACCCTGACCTTGCTTTGGCTCTCCTCCTGGCTCTCTACCCCGGCTTGATCCTGACCTTGCTCCTGTCTGCTGCTCTGTGTATGACCCCAGCTTGATCCTGACCTTGTTCCTGTCTGCTGCTCTGTGTATGACCCCAGCTTGATCCTGACCTTGCTCCTGTCTGCTGTTCCCGGGCTCTGGCTACTGACTACTCTACTCATCCACTGGGATCCACGTGTCCTCTGGAGAAACTCTTGCTGCATCTGGAGCATCCACGGGTCTCGTTTCATCAGGCATCACCAAGCAGCAACCTGTGCTTCTTTGGGCACTGCACCTCCTGTTGCCACCTCCAGGGGCACACTGCACTTAGCCATAAGGGGAGCCCTCTCTCTATTTCAACCTCTGGTCAGGTACGTTATAGCATAATCCAGCCAGTATATCAGAGAGAGGTGTCTCCCTGATAGAGGCTCTCTGCCAGCAGGTTCCCGCTCTCACACAAGCGGTCAAGAACCTACAAGAAGGCTATTTCCAATTAGAAAGTCGCCTGCAGAGTCTTGCCACTCCTTCAGCTCCTGTTGACCAAAACCCACCCAGGGTACCCTCTGCATCCTCCGCTTCTATTCAAGAAGGTTGTGCAGTCGCTACCACAGTAACGCTACCTCCACCAGAGCCAAGAGTACCATTTCTGGAACGCTTTTCTATAGATACTGTGAAGGTGGCGTTCATTATCTCGCTACTTACTGATGAAACCCAGTCCTGGACACATCAACTCCTGGAGCAAATAAGCCCAGTTCTGAACTCTGTTGCTACCTTTTTTGATGCCATGTCCCAACTTTATGATGACCCTCAACGCATGGCCACAGCAGAAGCTACCTCCAACAAGGTCATCGATCCGTAGAAAGTTTATACGGTTGAATTCCATAAATGGTCAGCAGACACAGACTGAAATGAGGCCGCCCTTGGATACCAGTATCGGCTTGGTCTCTCTGAAGGACTCAAAGATGAATTGGCCAGAGTCGAGGTTCCCACCACTCTTGAAGGCCTCATCCAGTTGGCCATCCAGATAGACCATCGCTTACTGGAACAGCGGTCGGAGAGATCTAATTCCTACCGACCATCCTGGATGCTACCCAAGGCGCCTTCCTTCCCTGCTCCCCTGCCCACTGTTCCACCTGCTTCTGCTGCCAAAGCTGAACCTAAGCCTAGTTTGCTCCTCCTTGTCCCCAGATGAAAAGATACATTGGAGACAGTCCAACCTATGCCTCTTCTGTGGAGGTTTCGGACGTTTTTTACGAAATTGTCCTGTGAGACCTAGTAAGTCTACCCTTCCACACGCTATTTACTCTGATTTCTGGATCATTACCAGCTTGACTTGTTCTACCTATCTTGTTGCAGGTGGTGGGAGGGGAAATCAAGCTCCAAGCAATTGTTGATTCCGGGGCATTCAGCTGGTTCTTGGACATCACACTATCAAAGGAGTTGAAGGTTCCACTGAAAAACAAAAAACAAAAGCTTGCAGTTCATTTAGCTGACAGGGCTATTCTTCAATCTGATCCTGTAACACAGGAAACAATTCCTATATTGACATCCACAGACTCAGACCATCAAGAATTTCTTTGCTATGACATCTTGTTCTCCCCCATGTTCCCTATCATGCTGGGAATACCATGACTTCGGGCCTATAACCCTCATATGGACTGGCCTACGGGAAAGATTTCCTTCTCCTCCATCTACTGCCTACAACATTGCTTCACCCCTGAACTCACTGATTCATCCAGTTGCCTGACCATTCAAACGGTGCCCGATACCATTCAAATTGTGTCCCCATCCTATCATGAATACCTGGATGTGTTTGACAAATGGAAGGCTGACACGCTACCACCTCATCGGCCATATGACTGCCCTATCAAACTCTTTTCTGGGGCAGAGATTCCCTTTGGGCGTATCTTTCCACTATCCAAAGTCCAGCTGGATGCTCTACGAGTTTATATTGATGAGTTTTAAGAAGTGATTCATTCGCCCTTCTTCTGCTGGTGTCAGAATCTTCTTTGTGGAGAAAAAGGAGCACTCACTCAGGCCTTGTGTAGATTACCGGGGACTCAATAAACTATTAAAAATCGTTGTCCAGTCCCTCTGGTCCCGGAGCTCTTCTAAAGATTCCTTGATGCCCAAATCTTTACAAAACTGGATCTCCGAGGCATTTCGAGTACCTGGTTATGCCCTTCGGGTTGTGGAACGCTCCTGCAACCTTTCAACACCTCGTAAATTACATTTTCTTGGAATTTTTGGATCACTTCTTGATAGTCAACCTTGACAATATCTGTCAGGAATGGACTCGCCAATGGTGGTGGGACTCACCTGCCTTGTGGGCTGCAGTACCAGGGCTGGCCAGCGGGTGCTCTCAGCAGCCAAAAGCTCACTCCTGCAATCAAGCCATCACCTGAGGCTGATTGCAGGAGGTGTATTTAAGGTATGGCCAGGCCTGCAGTCAGGGCTTTGGTGTATTGTTCCCATGAGCCCCTGTACCTGCATCCTGTCTGCTTCCTGACTCTCCTTGATCTCTGCCTGCACTGACCTCGGCTACTCCTGACCAATCTTCTGCCTACTCCTTGTACCTTGTCTGCCCGTTAGCTACCAACCTGGCCCGCCTGACTACGTTGTGTGTGTGTGTATATATATATATATATATATATATATATATATATATATATATATATATATACAGTGGGGATCAAAAGTTTGGGCACCCCAGCTAAAAATTTGTATTCATTTGCATAAAGAAGCCAAGGAAAGATGGAAAAATCTCCAAAAGGCATCAAATTACAGATTAGACATTCTTATAATATGTCAACAAAAGTTAGATTTTATTTCCACCATTTACACTTTCAAAATAACAGAAAACCAAAAAATGGCGTCTGCAAAAGTTTGGGCACCCTGCAGAATTTATAGCATGCACTGCCCCCTTTGCAAAGCTGAGACCTGCCAGTGTCATGGATTGTTCTCAATCATCGTCTGGGAAGACCAGGTGATGTCAATCTCAAAGGTTTTAAATGCCCAGACTCATCTGACCTTGCCCCAACAATCAGCACCATGGGTTCTTCTAAGCAGTTGTCTAGAAAACTGAAACTGAAAATAGTTGACACTCACAAAGCTGGAGAAGGCTATAAGAAGATAGAAAAGTGTTTTTAGATGTCAATATCCTCTGTTTGGAATGTAATTAAGAAATGGCAGTCATCAGGAACAGTGGAAGTTAAAGCAAGATCTGGAAGACCAAGAAAAATATCAGACAGAACAGCTCGCAGGATTGTGAGAAAAACAATTCAAAACCCACGTTTGACTGCACGATCCCTCCAGAAAGATCTGGAAGACACTGGAGTTGTGGTACACTATTCCACTATAAAGAGATACTTGTACAAATATGGTCTTCATGGAAGAGTCATCAAAAGAAAACCTCTTCTACGTCCTCACCACAAAAATCATCGTTTGAACTTTGCAAATGAACATATAGACAAGCCTGATGCATTTTGGAAACAAGTTCTGTGGACCGATGAGGTTAAAATTGAACTTTTTGGCCGGAATGAGCAAAGGTACGTTTGGAGAAGAAGGGGCACAGAATTTAATGAAAAGAACCTCTGTCCAACTGTTAAGCATGGGGTTGGATCAATCATGCTTTGGGGTTGTGTTGCAGCCAGTGGCAAAATTTTCAGCAAATTTTGGATGGTAACTTGATGCCATCTGTGAAAAAGCTGCAGTTAAAGAGAGGATGGCTTCTACAAATGGATAATGATCCTAAACACACCTCGAAATCCACGGGGGATTACATCAAGAGGCGTAAACTGAAGGTTTTGCCATGGCCTTCACAATCTCCTGACCTCAACATAATTGAAAATCTATGGATAGACCTTAAAAGAGCAGTGCGTGACAGACAGCCCAGAAATCTCAAAGAACTGGAAGACTTTTGTAAGGAAGAATGGGCAAAGATACTTCAAACAAGAATTGAAAGACTCTTGGCTGGCTACAAAAAGCGTTTAGAAGCTGTGATACTTGCCAAAGGGGGCAGTACAAGATATTAACTCTGCAGGGTGCCCAAACTTTTGCAGACGCCATTTTTTTGTTTTCTGTTATTTTGAAAGTGTAAATGATGGAAATAAAATCTAACTTTTGTTGACATATTATAAGAATGTCTAATCTAATTTGATGCCTTTTGGAGATTTTTCCAGCTTTCCTTGGCTTCTTTATGCACATTAATACAAATTTTTAGCTGGGGTGCCCAAACTGTCGATCCCCACTGTATATGTGTGTGTGTGTATATCTATATATGTGTGTGTATATATGTGTGTATATATATGTGTATATATGTGTGTGTGTGTGTGTATATATATATATGTATATATATATATATGTGTGTATATATATGTGTATATATGTGTGTGTGTGTGTGTGTGTATATATATATATATGTATATATATATACAGTTGCAAGAAAAAGTATGTGAACCCCTTGGGATTACGTGGAGTTTTGCATGAATTGGGCATAAAATGTGCTCTGAACGTCATCTAAGTCACAACAATAGAAGAACACAGTCTGCTGAACATAATACTACACAAACATTAGATGTTGCCATGGTTTAATTGC